>NC_056728.1:944728424-945028424 GCF_019279795.1 Protopterus annectens
ATTTATATATATATATATATATATATATATATATATATATATATATATATATATATTTATATATATACATGTGTGAGTGTGTGTGTGTGTGTGTGTGTGTGTGTGTGTGTGTGTGTGTGTCTGTGTGTGCGTGTGTTTGGGGGTTGTGAGGGGCTTGCCCCCTACACCAAAGGAGGGTACAGGGGGTTTACCCACCTGTAAAAAGGAAATTTAAAAGAGAAGAGTGGTGTTTGAAGTTCACTCTTCTGGATTTTCGGTCTTTTTTTCAGTGCGTCAGCACTCAGTGTTACGAGTGCCAACATTTTAATAGGGAGCCTTGAAGATCACATCTGCATGAACAAAAGTCACATTGATAGTTGGGGGTCTATCTACTATGGTGAAAGAGTGAGTTTAATAGTTGATTCCATCATCATCGTCATCATCATCATCATCATAATAATCATAATAAAATGTATGTATTATCTAATTATTATTCCATATAAAATTGCAATTATGGCTTCTGACCTACAGGGTTCTTTCCTCAGGCCTCTCCTCTTTGGCATTTACTTCTCAGTGATCAAAGCAAATTTTAAGAGTTTATAGCTGACCAAGTTTGAATATGACTATAAACTTGGTGCCATTATAAACTCTCCAGAAGACAGTAAGATCTTCCAAGAGGCCCTTCCAAACAAATAGCTGGTGTCAAAAGAATTGGCCTAAAACTAAACACTAAAAAATGATTGTAGTATCCTTTGGCAAGCATGACATTCCATGTAACTATTAGGTCAACAACACACCCACTAGTTAAGTAACTGGGAAACTATGTAGACAATGAGCTGTCATTCTGTCACCATGTATCCACTATTGTAAAGAAAGTCCTCTTTTGTTGCATGACTTATTAATAAGGGTATGGTATCCAGGTCAAGAGATGTGGTCATTTTACTGAATGTGGCACTTATTAGGCTAATCATTGAGTATAATCTTCCCTTCACTACAAAGCTATCCAAATACCCCACATAATTTGAATGACCACAATGCTTTTTCACCAAGAAACTCAAGGGCCTAAATCATACAAGCTACACGGACTAAATCCCTATCCCACTTCTCGGTATCTTACAAGCTACTGAGAGGCAATCTCTGTCTCACTTACAAAGCTTCAACTGACCTCATATATTTGGACCTACTGCACATCCACAAGTCCAATTGTGGCATAAACACTGGCTCAAGAAATCTTAATCTCTTCTGCAACATAAATGAAACGTGATGGATGAATATATATATATATATATATATATATATATATATATATATATATATATATATATCACAGAGAATGCCACTTATCTGGTCTTCCTCTCCACATAATTATGTCTCTTACTCTATTCAAGTGTGATCTGGGTGAATGGATGAGAAACTCCAAGTTCACCCCAATCTTTGTTCCATATGAATAAGGGTAACATTTAAATGTCTGTCTGACTCTGTGCTCTTCAAATTTAAAATACAAGGGCCTTGGGTTATTCGAACTTGAAATACAAGGGCTAAAAACTTTTGGGGAAGGCATGGCTAGGCTTCTAGGATCCTCATGGATCAGTGGTTTTATAAGTATCTATGAATGGATCATCATCGTGAAGAAGAGTGTGCACTGAAGAACATTTATATTTTAACTTTCATAATGTTTATAGTTTTTGAGATATATTCATTTGTTTAGTGGCAGGTTGCAAAACTACATTCTCAGGAATTAGCTCAGATGTAAGTTGTCCAGACAGGAAATCTGCAGGTGTTAGTGATAGATATTGTGTAAATGTAAATGAACTTCTCCTTTACAATATAAACTGTCAAAGTTGTATGATGTAATACGTAGCTGGCATATTAATAGCATCCATTTTGTAATGTCATAAGTCACCAGAAGGCAGATCCTCCATTTTGTGATATATAACCATATAAGGAGTTCCAGTAATAGGAACGTGTGCAGATCAGATGATCAGGCTAAACCAGCAGTCTTTACCACAAAAGGGCATAAAATGCAATACGTCAAGCAAATTGTCACATCCAGAAGCAAAATTAAATACAGAGATTTTCCATTGCTGAGTGGATTTTTGCCATTTTTGACACAGACTGCAACATTAGGGTGCAGTTGGCACCAATGATAACATCTAGGTTGAATAACAAACTTTTATTGGGCTGAATAGCCTAAAAGAGTATTGATGGACTGAATAATCACAACTATAGTAAATGCTTTTCTGCAGGGTCTGTCATATTTTGGTTGTTAAAAAAACAGTAAATCACAAAAGGCATTTTCTGAGATTTGCAGACTTCTTTCAGTGACGAGCCAACTGGACCTGGGATATCAATATCGTTCATAGGTAGGTACTAGGCTATCTGCCCAAAGGCATTTATAAGCCTAGCCGGAATGTGTTGGCTTTCACCGCCCCCTTAGATTAGTTCTTTGTGCCTCTGTCCAGCAGAGCCATTGAAGTGATCCCTGGGGTAAACTTTCTGTTTCCCATCCACTCGTCAAGGTTTCTCTTGAAGAGGGTTAGCGAGGTGCTCTGCCTAATGTAGATTGGAATCTTGTTCCAGAGCATGGGAAGTCTCTGGGACAGGAATATATCCCACCAGCACATCCTATTTATTGTTGTGGTGAGGTTTAGATCCCTGGAGCGTGTGGCTCGTAGGGATATGGTTTTCTTTAGATGGAGCATGTCCATCAATTCTGGGTTGGACATGGCCTTGTATGTCAGGCAGAGATCACCTCTGAGTAGGCAGTATGCAACCAAGTACAGCTGGAGTTTCTTCAGTCAAGCTGCATAGGGAATCTGCTTGAGGCCAGTGATCCTCTTGGTGAGGTACTTCTGTGGTCTTTCCAGTTGTTGCAGGTGTCTTGTAAGGTACATCCCAAATGGGGCGTTGTACTCTATGATGGGTCTGATGAGTGATGCATAGAGGGGCCCAATGACCTCTTTTGATCTGGATGCAAACCCTTTTGTGATTAGGTGGGCCACATAGAAGGATTTTCTAACCACTTTGGCAATGTGATTATCAAAGGAGAGGTTACTATCTACTTGGGTCCCCAGATCACTTATTATGTCTTCTGTATTTAGGGGGCTACCACCTATGTGGTAGTTTGTGGGTACTTTGTTTTTTCCAAAGGGGATGACTATGTACTTTTTGGCGTTTAGCTTGAGGCCATGGTTTTGACACCAGGTATCTGTCTCAGTGAGACTCTTTTGGAGGATGTCTGTGTCAGATGGAGAGTCAATTATAGCCCCTAGTTTGCAGTCGTCTGCGAACTTGGTCAGCCATAGTCCTCCTGTGCTTGCCTGTACCTCTGAGAAGTATATGCTGAACAGGAGGGGTCCTAGGACTGAGCCCTGGGGAATGCCACATGTAACCAGTTTAGAATCAGACCTAGCTCCCACAACTCTTACCATGTCGGTTCTGTCTGTGAGCCAGTTGGCAACCCATCTCATGACATAGGGGTTTATGTTCAGGCTGGTGAGCTTGTCTAGAATACCTGAGTGGGGAATGGTGTTGAAGGCCTTTGCGAGGTCTAGGTAGGCGGTGTGGACCACCTTTCCCTTGTCTATAGCCTTGGTAACTGTCTCAAGATGTCCAACAGGTTTAGGAGGCATGATCTGCCCTTAACAAAGCCGAACTGAGTTGGCTCCAGTGTTTGGAGATTCCCAATGTCTCTCTTAATGAGATCCGTGATGATGCGCTCCATAGCTTTGCAGACCAGGCTAGTCAGGCTTATAGGGCAATAGTTCCTGGGGTCTGTTGTGGCTCCACCTTTGTGGAGCAGAATAACCGCTGCTGTGCACCACTCTGTGGGCATGTGGCCTGTGGATATGCTGAGTTTAAACAGTGTGTTTAGGTAAGGTGTTAGTTCATCTTTGAGCTTGTGTAGGACACAGCCTGGGACACCATCCGGTCCCATTGATGCTGTGTTTTTGGCTTTGGAGAGGGCTGTTTTAACTTGAGTGTCTGTCATTTCAGGGGCACTACATTCTTCTGGTATAGTTATGGGTTCTTTTGGTGGTGAGAGGGGGGTGAAGTTTGCACTGCACCAGTCTGCCAGGATGTTGGCTATATTGGCCGGTTCAGTGTATTTTGTGCCATTCTGCACTAACTCCGAACAGATCTGAGAATTGCCACTTAGATTCTTAACATAGCTAAAGAAAGCCTTGTGGTTATCTTTGGAGTCCATGGCAATTTTTCTTTCGAAGCTAGTTTGGATGATTTTATGAGGGAACATAGTTTCTTGCTGATACTGATCAGGGATGTCTTCCCTTCTTGGGAATTTACTCTTTTCTGTACTAGTTTCCTCCTTCTATTGTATAGCTTTTTTATGACAGGGGTCCACCAGACTGGTTTCCATTTCTTGGAGGAGTGAGTCTTGGTTTTGTTTGGGATAGCATGAGCCATGCATTCTTGTAGGTGCCCATAAAGTGCATTAGTAAAGGATTTTGCAGCTTGGACAGCATTATCCTTTAGCATGGGGGCTTTGACACTTCCCACCTTGGTCTTAAGTAACGTGAAATTTGCTTTTGAAAAGTTTTTCATGGTGGTTTCTTTGACCAGGGGTGGGGGCAGAATGTGGATATCCAGAGTGATTAGTTTATGGTCAGTGGTTGACCTCTGGTGTGGAACACCAGTCGCCCATGTTGGTGATGACCAGGTCCAATATGTTGTCACCTCTGGTGGGGGCATTGACCAGTTCATCCAGGGCGTTTGCATTTATAAATTCTAGGAAATGTTGGGCAAGGGAGTTTGTACTTGAGTAGTTCTCCCAGTTAATGTTTGGGTAATTGAAATTACCCAATATCAGGGTGTTTGGTAGGACCTTTATGTTTCCCAGTGTTTCCAGGAATGTGGAGTGGAGGTCCTGGGACATGGTGGGTGATCTGTAGCAAGCTATAATTTGAATAGCAGTTTTGCCCATTGTTAGTTGCACGTGGATGATCTCCGAAGCATCGTGCTGTGCCACTAACCTGGAGGTGTGGGTATCCTTGATGAATATGGATACTCCCCCGCCTTTTGTATTTCGGTCTGGGTTCTGTGGCTGAAATGTATGGTATGAGTTGTAGCCTGGTAGTGCTGAGGTGCTCTCTGGAGCCTTGAACCAGGTTTCTGTTACTGCACAGATATCAATTTTCTCCATACTGAGGAGTGCTTCGAGTGCGTGCATTTTGAGGTTTAGACATCTGACATTGAGTTCATTGCTGAACTCCTTGGTTTATGTTTTCTTGGCAGCCAATTTTATGGAGACCAGCACAGTAAAAAGCAGTGCTGCTCAATAGTTTGTACAGTACGTTCATAGCACTCGTGGCTACATTCCAGTTTTCTGGAAGTGACTTTGTCTTGTCACAGGTGCATTGAGACAACTACTAGGCTTCTTCAATCAAGTTTTGTCTTTAAAGCCTGATCACCTTTTTTAGACGCTAACTTGATAGGGTAAGCCTAGTTTAGTATTTACTATGGATGTTTTAAAAAAAATTGGCAACTAAGTATTCAGAAAGTTTACATATTTTAGTTAAAAATAATTTTAAAGCGGTCTGGCTACATATTACTCAGTGGTACTCTAATAATGTAACAGCAAAACATTGATGGAATAAACCAGTTGGTTGTAATCAACAGTTTTTAAATAAAGCATTCATATGTAAGCGTACTTACACTGAACAAAGTGATAACACTCATGTTTTAAATGCATGCCTTCAGTGTTTTCAAGCAAACTCTTTATTTTGTAAAGATTCTTATTTGCATTTTTTATGTGTGCCGTCTAGTGGACAATTATATCCTACTCTAAACAGACAGCACATTATGCCTGTTTTAGCTCTGATACAAATAGTGGAGAGTCATAAGCAGCTCCTCCAACAGTTGAGCCATACCTATGACACTATGCCAGATCAGCTGTTCTCAAGTGTACCTGATTTCGAGGAACGTACCAAATTTGGGGTCTTAAAAAAAAGTTCATGTTCCTTGAAGTTCCACATTGAAAGGGTCTGTCACACATTCAGTGTTAGGAATTTTATAACTGATATCCATGGTAAATAATAATGAATCATATCAGCTCATTAAAAGATCTTTTTTTTATAAATAAAACCAGCATATTTTAACCATCCTATGACCTTCCTAGTTAAAGTTGTTAGAAAGCTTTTAGTATGTGTTCCACATTTTGCCCATTTGTTCCACATTATGAGGGTTAGTTTTCCTCATTTTGGCACTGGAAGGTTGAGAGCTATGAGTTGAGGTCTTCTAGGCTAGCAGTAGACTTTAAAGATTACATACAGCATTGGAATGAAACCAAAAGCAATGATAAAATGCCAAAATATCAAAAGAAAAAAAAATTAAATGGTCTTAATGATACCTTTTAAAATTTTGCCAAAAAATTATGAACATTTTAATAGATTAATTAAAATCAGTAATGAAATGGTGCAAGCTTTGGAAATATAACTAAAACTGTCTTTCGACTTTTCCCGGTTAGGGGGTCGCCACAGCAGAACTCCGGAAAATAAGTAGAGACTATTAATAAAAAACTGCAAATAGGTCAGGACAAAGTTCAGGAAAACAAAAACATTGAAATTTTTACAAAGACTTGACAGGCATGTCAAAATTTGCAAATGCAGCTGACTTCTGCTATACACGATAAGGAAAAAGCTGAGTCTTTAAAATATGTGTATAGTCAGTTAAATTTGGTCATACAAGAAAAGCAACTGGCAGAAGCAAACTTACGGAGTTACATCACAAAAATAACCATGAAATGCATCCAATAATTATAATATGGCTGACATACAGCAAGCAGCAACTGTCAGAAGAGCACAGGAATTATATCAACAGTCTAAGTTACTACAGGTCATGCTACAATGGTCAAGAAAAAAGGTACATTTCATAACATGGTACCATTTGAAGACCTTGCAGAGACGGTAGGCAAGGGTACTTGGTCAGCAGAATTATAACTCTGGTTTTGAATACCAAACAGCTTTCTTTGCTTTGTTGAACAACATGAATTCCAAACAAAGCAGGCTACAAGCTGTTTTATCTGCATATACTCAAAAGCAAAGATTAGATCCAAAAATTACTTAATCATTATAAAATTAATAATACAGACCAAATCATCGAACAGACAGTCTTATATGAATTAGGTTTTTAGGTACTGCATGATTATTCAGATTACACCTTAGTCAAAGAAGACATTCAAAAGGCACTAATTGAATAATTTCTACAGCGTTTGCAAGGTATAGGTTGTGGTATTAAATTCAACATATTGGAAACATTCAAGACTTTAAAAGAGGCCGCTCAAAAATTAGTGCAGCAACAACACTTTGTAGATAATGAAGACGTATGTCAAAAGATTTTTGCAGTGGAAATTCAATAAAGCCGCAACATACTAACCATTCAATCACAGTCTTGGGGGATGGGACAGTTCAGTCAGTGTAATGATCGAACAGGTTGTGGACCAGAGGTATGTAGGTTTGCAACAGCTCCACCAAATACATCGGAGGAAAGCAATATTCCACAAGCCAGCATGCATTCTTATTTATAGTGTTTTTTTTTCTGTAAAAAAATAGGTCATAGTAAAAAAAGAGTGTGAAATATATCAAATATGGAAGGCAAGGCAAAATAAATTGGGATAATAATTCTCATCCACAATACCAGCAAGAGCTAGAACACCTATATTATCACCCTCCAAAAGGTTTGTACAAAATGCCTTTAGTTGACGAAAGATGACATGTTTGTGTTCTAGAAGAAAACCGCGAACAGAAACGGGGCAAAATCAGCAAACAGAAATTGAAAGAAGATTTCAGTAAATTTGCGGAAATAAATAAGATGGCAGCACCAGCAGAAGTACAACTTCATACGTCACATACAAAATTAAAAGGGGAAGAAGAGCAACAAAATTTAGGTCAACACTAGGGGCGTGCCCCCATCCAAAATATTTCCCCCATTAATGCCCATTATACTTGGGCAAGATGGGAGACCTTTAATAAAAATTTGGGTGTGTGTGGGGGGAGAGAATGGAACAGAGTACTTCTATATAGAGCAGCAGTTTCAGTGACAAACAATGTGGGGGGTACAATGGAACAGAGTACTTCTAGATAGCGCAGGAGTTTCAGTGACAAACAAACCACTACGGATAGATCCCGACAAGAAACATCGATATTAGAGTATAATGGAGCATCTGTAGTAGCAGCATGTAGTAAAAATGTAGACGAAGTTTTTGACTTAGAGAGACAATTAGAAATACACTGCGGATTTAGGCCTGGGTGTAGGGGGCGCGTGCCCTCCTTAAAGACATTATTCATGTGTGGCTTAAAAAAGAAATTAGCTATTCTTTGAAATCTGTTAATGTGCTGCTGCCAACAGTGTATCTTTTCGTTTCAACACCTTTTTTATTGCTTGCGTTGAAGATGCATCTGAGATACAAGTGGAGGTTGCAGTCAGGTGACCTATTCTACAATCTTGATAGTTCCCTTCAACTGCCTCTCAAACTATAGTTCCCACCTGAAGGTGCGTTTGGTGATAGTTTCTAACAGGAAGGATTTTGTTGCTGAGAAAAAGAATAGCTTTATATTTCTCAATTACTAGAAGCACTTAGTAAGATTTTGTTCCGGGAATTCACAAGTGAGAATAAAACATCAGTGTTCAGAGACCCTGAGGTAATTTTTATTTTCCTTAAGCAAGGCTTGAAGAAATCCCGCCAAAGTGGTACAGTTGTGAGTGTCCCTCCTTTGGCGATCTACTGTATTTTTTTCACTGAATCTGTTCTGCACCTGCCTTACATATATATCACTTTATTTTACTTTATTCTATATGGCTGTAGTCTAATTAATGTATATTACCGTAACATGATCGTTTATCATTAAAGAAAGTCACTGTGCTTGTTAACATACTTCTCAACTGTCCAGATTTTTGTACAATTTCCAAATTTTTGTTTCATATTTTTGGTCTGTTACTCATACAATTTGTGTTTTTTTTCTGGCAAATGACTTAGGACTAAAGTAATTAAATATTGACACATTTGTGTATGTGAAGATATGTGAAAATCTTTACAGTTAAGAGGTAAGGCTCTTACATTGTAAACACTTTTATGTTCGTTGAATGAACATCTTTATATTGCTGCATAATCCTCTATTTTTTTTCTCAAAAACAATTTATTTGTTACAGGAGATTATGTAAGTTGATGCATTTTACCTGTGTGCATTCATAGTTGATCCAATAGTAACTAAAATAATTGGGATGTTTGTGTTTTGATTTGTCAATGCTCAACTGCTTTTCTTGAACTCCCTTTGCTGTACTTTTTTACTCTGTCTAAAAGTGGTCCACGTGCTTAGACATTTTTTCCTGCTTGGCTCCATCTACCATATATGCAGACTTTTCTTCCCCTAACATAAAACAGCTACAGGAAACAAATATTTTAATTGCTGAGCTTTCTGCATGGTCCCACCTACAAAGTATACAATAATTGACAGAGCCCCACACCATGCCGCTCACGCTCAACCTCTTGCAGCAAGAAATCTGGACAAAGCCATATATAAAAATGGGACAAAGGCCCAAAAATAGGGACACATTTTAAATATTGCTCTTACAAACTTAGAAAGCTAATAGAATAACAGGTTTTGCATTAGCATGAATTTTCTGAAGGGTATGAAGTCTGAAACTCAAATGTCTGTCATTATTTTCTAACTTTAGTCCTTAATTATTTGCCAGAAAACCACAATTTTATGAAAAACGGATCAAAATATGAGGCAAAAATGTGAACATTCTGCAAAAATCTGTAGTTGAGAGGTATACACCTCTGTGGTGCTCTGACATTTATTGTCAAGACTGAGACAGGTGGAACCAAACAGAAAGCTTAGAAACTTTGGAGGTGTATGGTATGTCTATAGAGATGACAGTACCGTGTGTAGCTGTGGTTTGTTAACAGGTATTTTTTTTTAAATCTCTGTCAGGAAACCAGATTTACAACAAGTTTGTACGCTATCATAACAGTGAATAGGCTTGCAAATGTTAATTCTGACAGTAAGCATTCAGGGCAGAAACTGCTGCCTGCATTTACTATGAAAAAAGAAAGGCACATAAAGATAACTTGCCTGTGACAGTCTGGGCAATTAAAACATGTCACTCTTAACAGAAATCATTCATCCCCTCTACAATAAAAAACAATGAAAGAATGAATGAAGTGCACTCTTTTCTGGGCTGCCTCGACATTTACTGGCTTTTATGTAGGCGGAGCCACGACTGCTTCTAATGATCTGCACAACTGTATTTATGCTTATATAAAAAAAAGATAGGAGATGGGCAACACAACTTTATCCTTTATATGTTTGATTTTGACCACATGTATTGTTTGTTAAAACAGTCATTCTTCCATGCATAAATATTCAATGATTTAATGAATGATTCTATTTTGTGGCTTTTGTCCATGCTGATATGTTGCACAATTGGGCTGTAAAATACTGTAATTGGTCGATTATGGGTGTGTGTAAGAGAGAGAGAGAGACAGCTACCTTTCAACTGTCCAGATTTCTTTCTTTATTTTACATTTGTTAACCGGGATGGTCTGACTGGACACAGGTCCATTTTCAGTGGAGGCCCGGGGAGAAAACCTCCACAGTAAGTAAAATTTTACACAATATGTTAAAATACAGTATACAGAGAATTTTCAAACAATATGTTAAAAAACAGTATACAGCAGAAAACATAGCAAAACCTATATATATAGGAAAAATAGTTACACATGGTTAATAACAGAATATATTCTATCAGCATTAGGAGAAGCCCTAGACTGTAATATATATTACAGTAGGTATATTAGGAAGTGAGGTATATAAGTGGAATAATTTGAGGACTTATGTAATACATGGGCATAGCCACTTATTCTTTAAGTGTGTTCTAAGTGAGTTTTTAAAGTGAGAAGAGGTAGGGGCAGAAATCAGAGCAGGAGGGAGATTATTCCAGGTTCTAGCTATGGAGTGGGAGAACAGTGCTTTTCCTGCAGTATTCTTAGCCCTAGAGATATAGAGGAGGGGGTTGTCGGAAGATCGGAGAGGACGATTTGTATTATAGTGGGTGAGAAGTTGGCCTAGTGCATGTTTTTTTTTCTGGATGTGTTACCACATTATAGGCAATGACTAATTTGTGATAGGTTAGTAGGTGGGGAAGTTCCAGGCATTGCAGTTCCCTTAGAGCTTGGCAATGGTGGGTTCTAAAGGTGGAGTTGTTTGCAAACTTTGCGATTTTATTAGAATATGATTTGAGTCTAGCAAGGTCAAGTTTTCTAGGCTGGGTTAAGAACTGGAGTAGTATACGTTAGGGTAGACAAGAGATGAGTTTGGGCTAGGGTAATTTGTGCTTGTTTTGAGAGGGATTTCCTGTGCCTATATAGTGTTCCCATTTTTTTATGGACTTTTTTGATAGTTGGTGAAATATGGACGTTGAAGTGTAGATTTTTATCAATTTCAATGCCTAGGAGTTTGGTATGGTCAGAGGGAGAGATAATATTGCCATTTTTGGAGGAAATAGTGAAGGATAGGGTGGAAATGGTTTTGTTGGGGTGAAAAGTAGTAATTTGGTTTTATTAGGGTTTAGGATAAGTTGGATCTGAGTGATCTAATTTTCCACAGAGCTAAAGGATGCCTGGGTGAGTTGTTTTAGGGTGGGAAGTGATGGAGCTGAACAGATAAGAGTTGAATCATCAGCATATTGTTTAAGTGAAGCATGCTGTGTGGTGGTATGGAGATTATTGGTAAATATGAAGAAAAGAAGTGGGCCTAATATGGATCCTTGTGGTACACCTATGGTAGTTGGGAGTAAGGGGATAGTACACTTTGCCATTGGTCAGATTGTTACCTATTATTTCAGATAGGTTTTAAATCAGGCTATAGCAGAAAGGGCAAAGGATAGGGATGGCAGGGTGTTTAGTAGTAAGGAATGCGGAAGGGGCAAAGTATAGGGATGTCAGGGTGTTTAGTAGTAAGGAATGTGAAACCATGTCAAATGCTTTGGAGAGGTCTAGAAATATTGCAGATACAACAAAGTTATTATTATTTCTATGTTGGTTGATCAGATTGGTGAAAGAGAGCAGACCGGTGGTTGTGCTATGGTGTTGTCAGAAGCCATGCTGTGTGGGGGAGAGGAGATGGTGTGTGTTTAGGAATTGTGTTACCTGAGAATGTATACATTTCTCTAGTATTTTAGATAAGAGGGGTAGAATGGCAATGGGGCGATAATTTGAGTATTTGTAAGAGTTTCTGACTTTATGTAGTGTAAGAAAAAAGAATGAACGTGCCACTCTTGCTCTCAAATATTTAAATAACTGAAACACTCAGTACAAACCGCAGTTTAGGTGGAAGCTTGGTAGCTCTTACAAGAACTGTTGAGCTGTTACAAACAGCAGTTTAAATTGAAGCTTGCTAAAACTGTTGAGCTGTTAACAGCATCTGAAACACTCTTGATACAAACAGCAGTTAGAGTGGAAGTTTGCTGGCTCTTACAAGAAATGTTGGGCTGATAAGAACAGCTGAAGCACTCAATATAAACAGCAGTTTAAGTTGAAGCTTGCTAGCTCTTACAGGAACTGTTGAGCTGTTAAAGACAGCTGAAGCACTCTTGATAAACAAGCAGTTTAAGTTGAAGCTTACCAGCTCTTACAAGAACTGTTGAGCTGTTAAAAACAGCTAAAGCACTCTTGATACAAACAGCAATCTAAGTAGAAGCTTCCCAGTTCTAACTAGACTGTTAAAACTCTTTATTATATAAAACAAATAGTAAAACAAACATTAAAATACAGGATAAGCGCTTTCGGTTATGCTTAACCTATTTCAGATCCTGTTAGAAGTAAGAAAAACTTCCTTTTTATATACAAAACAGTTGCCACTCCCATTCTGAAGACATCATTCCTTAAAGTTAAAGCATAGATTGTATTTAGTTTTTATTTCTCAGGCCTCGCTCTTTTAATATAGGTTTTAGGGGTACTACCTCCATTCAGTCCTGGGGGATGATCTGCTCTAAGATCCATAATCCACCTTGCTTTTTCAGCTTCCGTTTTATTCATTAGGTCACCACCTCATATACTTTCTTTAATGTTTGATAAAGCCGTAAATCTAAAAGAATGGTTCTCAAATCTAGAGATATGTTGGTAGAGAGAATTAGTTTCAGCGTACCTACTCACCCTGCCCAACAAGCAGGGTCCATACCACTGCTCACTTCCTTTACTTATGAAGCAGCATCCCAACTCGCTTCATACACTATCCATTGAATTACCTTCCACCAAATAAGCACCATCCTTACCTCAGCTTGCTTATCTATTCAGCAAGCTTCCTCCAACTACTCATTTCCTTTCCCCAAATCCTTGAAATGAACATCCAGACATCAGAGGGGGAAAAGAAGGGGGCAAGCCTATCCCTCTTCTCTGCCAACCAGCCTGACAAGGCTGTTCCCCCTCCCTTCTACCCAAAGTTGTTCAATCAACTTCCCATAAAGGGAAGGGTCAAGCCAAACATAATTCGATGTACCCATCATCTGTAAAGCACCTTAGAATCCACCTTGCCATACCCTCACTGGAACACACCCTAATGAAACTAAATAAAGTAAAGTTACCGTGACCCTACTGTAAAACCAGAACATCCACACCAAAAAAACACACCCTTTTAACCCACTTCCTTCAAAACTGAAATCATGGCTCAACCTGAGCGGATTGACACCCTATGACCACAACAAAACCACAAACTATAACCCCTTGAAGTCAAAAGACACCCATTCAAAACTAGTATCAAGTCACACACCCAGTACCCTATCATATCACCTTAGCCCACCAACTACCGAGTTCTGAATGTACAACAACTCAATTACCGTAGGGAATAGTCTAACTCCAAAACCGTATGTCTTAATCTTAGATGGCGGAAAACCAGCACCCCTTGACCTAGTTCCTGAAAACTTTCCTATACTTAGCAATGAAGTACTCTACGTGCCCAGCCATAAACACCCCCAATTCACTCATTACCAAATCTTAACCCCTGTTTGTCCCTGACCTTTCCCCTTGAAAGCTCTCTTTCTTTATGTTACCTATATCACTAGTAGGTAATTAATGCCTGTCCTGTAGCTGCCTTATCCTGCAACCAATCTTCCTTTAAACTTTCTAACTCCCATGTAACCACACACCCAGTTCCTAAAACTACCCCAACACAACCACCTACCTACCATGCTTCCTAAAATCCTATCTACAGAATTCACCCAAACCCTAAGAGAAATGATCCTTGTGCTATTCTGTAAAACCTTAACCTGGTATGTAACATTAACACTACGTACTCAAGGGACAAATTTGTCACCCCGATACCACCCATTAGGAACAAACTCCAGCATCCTATCCAACACCTCATTGACCCTTCCCCCACATACGGTTCAAACAACTGGATGAATGAATACAACCTCCCCAAGGTTCCAAGAAAGCCAGGAATGAACTTCACTGGCTTGCAAGAGCCATAGGGCTGTAGCCTAATAAGTTCGTATGCTCCTATGAATGCCGTAACTCTACTCATCCCGTGAGATCTGCACACTTCCCATAAACCGTCCCCAAAAGTTTTCCCCCCTTTGGCCCTCTACCAACCTCTTCCTTACTTGCCCCTTATATCAACACAATAATCAGCTCCCTCTAATTAACCACAGAGCTCTAACATGCCTTATTAAGGTGATTACTCATACCCTCTTTGTGCCCCATTCCAGCAGCAAAAACATCCATCCTATCAAAACCTCTCCTTTCAAATCCCTTTTTATGCCACCGCATGATGCCTTCTGCACTTCAGCCATCCCATGACCCCACCGCTTATTCGACACCAAAGCATGATCATCTGCGAACTAACTGTATCTCACCACTGGAACTTGGCACACCAACATCTACAAAGAAAAAGACAAAATTAAACCTTCAAATAGGAACAAGAACGTTCCACCTTATACCCACCTATTCCAAACTACAGCCACAGCGTTCCAAGACACCATCTGCAAGAAAGAAAAGACATGTAAAACATCCAAAATACATAACACATTCCAAGACCTCTTCAAGGACAACCTATCTTGCCAACCTGGGAAGGAATGTACCACCGACAGTCCACTTTATGACAAAGCAGCCATAACTGAAGCAATTGCTTCCTATGAACCCATCAAATACCCCAAGATAAATTTAACTAACAGTGAAATATATTAAAAGTATCAGAGCCACATGATCCAAGGATCTAAACCTTGTCATTAACATGAATGAACCATGCTGGAGGGATAGGTTCCTAACCCAGAGATTCTCCAGACACTGGAATAGACTGCCATACATGTCAAGCCTCTTTGGCCCACTTCAAAGGAACCTTGATGATTGGATGAAAAAAAAAAAAAAAGAATTCTCCCCAAGAATCACGTCAATGTATGAAGTGTGAAACTCAAATGTCTGTCATTATTTGAACTTCAGTCCTCAAAGATTTGAAGCCTCACACTCTGAGCCTAAAGCCCACGAAAGGAAATTCACGGTTCTTTCAACGGCAAGGCTTTCAGTGTCCACCACAACCAAGCAGAAAGTCAGAAACCAAAATGAACCCTCCACAAACTGCAACAACCTGAAACAACCACAAGCAGCCGCCACCATTACGCTTTTACCCCATCCAAACCCCAGCAAAAAATACCCCACTACATCAACAACTCTCCCAATGCGCTTCCGCCCATCACCGAAACACACACAATTATGACCTCAAATAGAACTTTTGAAAATAGTACCCTATCAACATTATATTTTTAATAGTCCAAATGTGAATCCAAAACACTGCAAAGTCATTGTTTTTGGAGGTGCTAAATCTTTCCTTTCTGTTTATCCAAGATTAACTACTTGTGATTTGCCCAATAAATAAATAACTAATGAAAATCTAGAGCCAGTTTCCATTGCAAATGATCGCTTGTCCACTCATAGATTAGATGAGCAAGTAGTGGTCCTTACTCACTCACAAATCTACCTTACTGATGATTCCTGACTGTGCTATGAAAATATGCACACCGAGCAGATCACATTGTAATCACATATTTATGTGACTACAGTAAGGTTTCCTGGATGTGTTATCCAAAATGCACATCCTGAGAGCTGCATCTGAAGCAAGAGGTCACTGTCAATCAGCATGCATACATTACATTAAATAATTAGATTATGTTACACTAAATAATTAGATTATGTTACCATGAGCAGTAAACCGAGGTATTTCTAACTAAAGTTTGTCAAGCTTTCGGGTAGCAAATAGCATGCTGCTAAGGTACAGGACCTCTAGAAAGCACAGAGCTGCAGATAGTTAGCCCTTTAAGGTTGATTATCCAGATAGGAAGACAGACATTATTCCAATCAAAATCATCTCTGTACTGAGAACCACTCCAGACAACCTAGCACTAAGTTTATAGTTTTCTAAATGATATATTTTTACACAGTTTGAATTCATAACAAAATCTGTCATTTATGCTTGTCTCTGTGAGAGAACTCATTGAGTTACTTAGAATAAAATACTTTTTAAGGAATGTCACTGATCTCTTGAAAATCTTAAGAGAGACTGCTGATAAAGAAAACTACTGAGACAAAAAAAAATCCTTACATACATTCACTGTTTAGTGTGAAACAATCCAACATAATTTCGATCTTCATATGTGCAGTTATTTAATGTGGTTCTATAATAAGCATATGATCCATCCTCTTTAACATGGCCATTGCAAAAAATC
This sequence comes from Protopterus annectens, assembly GCF_019279795.1. NCBI lineage: Eukaryota > Metazoa > Chordata > Ceratodontiformes > Protopteridae > Protopterus > Protopterus annectens. The sequence goes on from NC_056728.1 coordinate 944,745,135, forward strand.
TCCATCTACCTTGTTCGCACTACTGCAGACAGAATCTGACATAGTGGACATAATAGCTAACGTACTGTACTTGCTGCGATAACCATGACTGTCTTTGGAAAGATGAATAAACAGATAGATAGTTGAGCAATTGCAATTGAATACACACCTTCAACATCTATTGAAATACTAAGTAAAGAGAATTGTAAAGGTGTGATGTCACTCAAGTAGGGCAGAAATAAAGCACAGGATTAGCTTGACCTAATACAGGCAATTTCTATTTACATTCATGACTGCCATGCTTTTAAGAAATCAAACTGACCTGACTGATTGTTTGCTTTAACAAAGCCGATGTTGTGGCCTCTGCAAGGGTAGTGAATGACTACTTGGTTTGAACTGTACTGACATGTTCAAGTGCAGATTTATTATCTCTTCCCCGTTTTTTTTTTTTTTTTAACTATGAACCTCCGCCACCACTCCGCACATGCGCAGCAGCAACCACTTCCCCCAAGGAACCAACAGCCCGCGAAATGACCGGCGTGGCTCCCTCCGGCCCCCAATCCACCACCGAAATCAACCGAGATGAGACAAGACCCGCAAAACCACCACTAGCAGCCGAAAAGGAAGGGCACAACCCCTGCAAGGACCGCACAACTGCTTCTTTCTAATTCTTTTTTTTTTTTGGTATGCCATCCCTCTGCCAATAGCACTCCCAATCCCAGGCCCGCTCTGACCACCGCTAAGAAAGGAACCATCGTACCTAAGCACATCAACCAGCCAAGCACAACCCCAATATATTATGTGTGGTTCCAGCCCTCCTATTGAAAGCCCAAAGAGAATGAAAATAAATAAGCCATTATATTAGTTAAAATCCAAACGTCATACATGCGATCGCTTTTTTTTTTTTTTTAATAAACAGTGCAACGTGCATGAGGGGTAGCAACCCCCCATGGAACTCACTGCCTGCAGAAACTACTAACATTTGTTTTACTCTCTATTTTCTCACCCTGTTGAGTTTACCACTTGGTGAGAACAGGAAGAGCAAGTCAATCTACATGTACCCACTCACTCTATCAGGACATGCATACTTCGCTACTTACACGCCAGCAGCCAACCATTGTACTGCCTAACCAAATCCCGCAAAAGATGCTAACTAGGAAGACTCCAGGAAGCCTGCGAAACAATACCACCCGAGTTCTCTCACCAACTACTCAACAGCAACCCGACCCCAAGACAGCAATACCAACAGAAAATATGTTCCTACACCATCAGCTCTGAGAGCTCAAAATTCAGAGCAGTGAGAGCTTGCATCCCTCACGTATAGGTTCCTGAGTTTCACACCAGCACCACCTTCTTCACCTTTTCTGGTACAGATTCAACAGCCTGATCCATAGCACATCACCAAAAATATTGATTGGCTAGTGAGACAACAGAGCCCTCAGCAAATTAAACAGTATACAATACCAAAAAAAAAAAATCAAATCAGTCCCTGCACCCTGTGCTTAAGAGGCATCAGCTTTAACCAACATAAATAAAGCCATACCCTATACCCTTACTACTCACCTCCTCATGCCCACCACCAAACCAAGGCCTACCTGACCAAAGAACCCACCGGTCATCACGGGCATGATCCTGCAATATAGCAAGCTCACGCCAAAATGTGATTGCTTAACTCAACTACACTAGACTAAACCTCTTAAGCCCCTCCCCGTCATTATCTCATTTCCTCCCAACCATCCCCGAATCCACTTAAGCCTTTCACCTCCCCAACCCACTTAACTCCCCCTAATATTAACCTAACCCCCCCCCATAAAGATGTCGCGGGACAACTTAGTTTGTTGCCAAACTTCATTTATATAAAACAAACAGTAAAATACAGGATAAGTGCTTTTAGTTATACTTAACATTCTTGAGATCCTATTAGAAGTAAGAAAAACTTCCTTGTTATATACAAAGCAGTTGCCACTCCCATTTGAAGACATCATTCCTTAAAGTGAAAGCTTAGATTGTATTTACTTTTTATTTCTCAGGCTTCGCTCTTTTAATATAGGTTTTAGGGGTACTACCCCATTCATTCCTGGGGGATGATCTGCTCTCAGATCCATAATCCATCTTGCTTCTTCAGCTTCCGTTTATTCATTAGGCCACCACCTCGTATACTTTCTTTAATGTTTGATAAAGCCATAATTCTAAAAGATTGGTTCTCAAATCTAGAGATATGTTGGTAGAGAGAATTAATTTCTGTCTTGTTTCTTATATCACATAGGTGGCAAAGAATACGCTCCTTGAATTTTCTGTTCATTTTGCCTATATAATAAGCTGTGCAGATACTACAGGTTGCAATATATACTAGGTTCCTGCTATTGCAATTTACTAGCCCTTGGAAAGTATATATCTTCTTTGTTACGGGATGTATAAATGTATCGTGTGTGTTAATCCAAGCACATGCTTTACAGAAACCACATTTGTATGTTCCTCTGTTAGGCCTTGTAAGAGCAGCCTGAGTGATCTCATTTCTCATCTCTATTCCATCTTTTTGGCATAAAAGCCTCTTTAGATTCTTTTTGTTCTTAAATGCAAAGCTGGGTTTTTCTCCTACCAGTTCTTTAATTCTAATATCTGAAGTTAAAATCGGCCAATATTTCCTAATAGTGCCACATATAGCTGCATAGCCTGTGCTATATGTGATCGTACACCTTGCTTTGTGTTCTTTTGAGCAGCTTTCTTTATTCTGCTTCATCTCTTGGTCACTCCTCTTAGAATAATGAGGTCTACCTTTATGTTCACGTATTCCCAATATTTGCTCTTTGCCTTTAGTAATCTTTTTTTCTTTATACCCTCTTTCCATAAAGTTATTCAACAGTTTCTCATGTTCCATCAAATAAATGTCTTAGTTTGTACAAAGGTTTGATACTCGTACTGCTTGATTGTTCACTATATTGTGGAAAATATGTCTGGGATGCATACTTGAGTAGTGTAGCATATGATTACGCCACACAGGTTTTCTGTATATCATTGTTTCACTACCTTTTATAGGATCTAAACTCAATTTCACATACAAATATTGTATTTCATGAAGTGAGCTTTTAACTTGGAATTTCAGGAAGGTAGTTGTCATGCTGAAAAAACTGATGAAATTGTTAAGTGAAGTTTCACTTCCTTCCCATGCAATAAAGATATCATCCACAAATCTACTATACATTAGTAGTTTGTTGGTCCAAGTATTTTTGGTGTCATCCAACCATTCCTATTCCCGTTGGGTAAGTACCAGATTGGCATAGCTATTAGCACAGGGGGTCCCCATTGCTACCCCCATCTTTGCCAGTAATAAGTATTGCCATAAGTAAACACATTGTTTTCCAGTACCAATTCTAGTAAACTGCAAATCAGTGGAGTATTAGATAGAAATGGACTAGCAAATTTCCAAATGGATTCTATGCCAAACTTGTTTGGTATGCATGTAAATAAATTATTTGCATCCAAAGTTACCAAAATCAAGTCTTCAAACGAGCATCTATGTTCCATACTTCTATGTAGATTTTGCAAGAAGTCTGCGGAGTCTTTTATAACAGTGTTTGCTCTGCTCGATAGCTTCTTTAATTCATTCTCCAGATAGATAGACAGTGGCTCTGCGACCCATCCTCTTCCTGCTACTATCGGGCGCATTAACATTAGATGTTACATCACTTTTTACAGTTATACCCAAAAATCAGGGTGTAGAGAACACTGAATGTTTTTTAAGAAGGTTCAGTAATACTAGTGAAGATGAGTTGGTCAAGAGTAGTGCTCTCTTAAGATGTGTGCTAGAGAATAATGTATTCATATTTGATGGTAAAGTCTATTGGCAGTGTAGTGGTGTGGCTATGGGCACATCCTATGCCAACAGCTACGCCAACGCTGTCATGGCTATTTGGAAATTGGAACATGTCTTACAAGGACCTTTTTTCAGCATATGCTCCTTTATAGGAGGTTTGTGGATGACGTGTTTTTCCTGTGGGAGGGTAATGAAGAACAGTTCAAAGATTTTGAGAGTTACATCAATGCAAGTACCACTTTTTTGAGTTTCAGTTCTACATACTCTAAATCGAGTATTAATGTTTTAGATGTTTGTGTAGAAGTTGATGATACTGGCGGTATGTATACTAAGTTCTACAGGAAACCCTGTCATGTGAACCACTTGCTTTCTCATAGGTTCATAGGCTGGTACTAGGCTATCGGCTCTGAGGCCTATGCAAGCCTAGCCATAACAATTCCCTGGAAATTTCTTCCCACAATATTTACTTTTCTGGGCCCCTGTCTAGCAGGGCGACTGACATGATCCCCGGGGTGAATTTCCTATCTCCCATCCACTCATCAATGTTCTTTTTGAAGAGAGCCAATGAGGCGCTCTGCTTGACATGTATGTGCAGTCTATTCCAGAGTATGGGGAGTCTCTGGGTTAGGAACCTATCATGACAGCATGTACCCCTCTTATATTTTCAGGAATGTGATCTGTAATCAGGTGTTCAGAGCCTCAAGACTTAATGTACGTGAAGAAGATTTTCAGCAGTAGGTCAATGTGTTGAGTCAAGAACTGATAGAGAGAAGATATAATGAGGCAGATGTTCTAACTAATGTCAATGAGGTGGCAGGTTTGAGGGAAACGGTAATCAAGCCTTATTTTTCCAAACGCAATTATAGAGGTAAACAGGCCCTTAGACAGTCACCTAGAATGAAATTTAAGGTTCCTTTATACTATTCAGGCAATGTTTCTTCCCACATGGGTATAGTAAGGAGACATTGGGGTATTCTTACTACAGATAGGGATAGTTTGTGAGTTGATAGATACTGAGCCTAAGTTCCTGTTTAGGAACATGAAGTCCCATAAAGGCAGTTATGCTATCCTAAGAACACTTTTCAGTCTAATAGAGCAGTTGGAACATATCCCTGTGGTAAATGCAACTATTGTAAATACATTGACAACACAGCTAGCTTTGAACATCCAGACCAGAATAGAGTTTCACTTTCAGATGCAAGCCACATGTGAAAGCCAACATATAGTTTATTTAGCTCATTGCCTTACATGTAAAAAATTCTATATAGGCAAAACAGACAGACCCTTCAAAGAAAGGATTTGAAAACATATTTACTATATCAGTGGGAGAAATAAAGTTAGTGCTTTGGCCAAGCATGTTATTGGTACTAATTTTGAACACACTTTTAAGTTTATGGCCATAGGCAGTATTTTTGACAACATCGGGGGGGGGGGGGGGCATACGTAATATGACTGAACAGTTAGAGAGGCCAGATGGATTATTAGACTTAAGAGGAGATTCAGGGCATGGTTTAAATGAATATGTGCCACTTAAACCCAACCTTAAATGTAGACCCTTGTTTAAATAGTTTTTCTCTTTTTTTCTTTTTAAACGTATCACTAATAAAGTGTTTACTTATATATGTAATTTTTTATGTATATGTTATACATACACCTTTACAAATATATAAATGTTATATCTAAAGTTGTATTTAAAAGACTGTGTATTACATATGTATATGTGGGTGTGTGTGTGTGTGTGTGTGTATATATATATATATATATATATATATATATATATATATATATATATATGTATATGTATGGATTCACTTTGAATCATAGAATGTTCAGAACATCAACGTTCTGATCATCGAGACCAGAACATTCATGTTCAGAACATCGAAGGTTCAAAATGAACCACACAAACACCAAAAAACTTACAAAAACTATGTTATGCACGGGGGCTTCGCTCCCCCCTGCAGCCCCCCACACCCCTCCTACTTTAATAGTCCAACTCCGAGATCGCACTTCAGTGGGGTAAGGGAAATCTCCCATTCACTGCTATATGCGGTAGCGCTAAACGGGAGATTTCCCATATCATACCTGCAATGCCAACACTCAGATGGCACACATACAACATGCAGGGCAGCAATACACACCCAAAATTCTACAATTTCACTTACCTGGCACTTCCACTTTAAACCTTCGATGTTCTGAACATCAGTGTTCTGGTCTCGATGATCAGAACGTCGATGTTCTGAACATTCGATGATTCAAAGTGGGACCATATGTATATGTATATGTATATATATATGTATATATATATATATATATATATATATATATATATATATATATATATATATATAATGTGAATTTTTGATATATTTTTCATAAGTGCCTTCTGTTGATAGCAGTGCATGCTTGCAAGCGTTTCTTCATTTATTTCATTCAGTAGGGTAGTAAGCTCAAGTTACACCCTATGATGTTAATTGTTTTTACCTAATTTGTATCATGTGACTACTAGTGCTTGCTAGAGGTTGTATAAAAAGAAGCATATTTCAGTTGTATTTATTAGCATCTGATGAAGCAGATTTTCCTGCAAAAGCGCTTATGTCTTAACATTAAAACTTCAATTGAAACTGGAAACCTTGGTCTTACCTGAGTTCTTCTGTGTTTTTATCATTCTTCACTAAACACACAGCCGCTGTCCAAAACTATAAAGGTTGTCTTCCTCTGTTTGGATCAAAAACGTCCACTGTGGTGAATGGTAAAAAACTTTTATTTGGCGAAACAAAAATTAATAAAATAACACTCCATAGATTTAGCGCGCTTTCATCTCGTGTCCCGAGACTTCATCAGAATCATCTGTTAAACTCTCCAAGTACATTAAATAGTGTTGCATTCTTTTCCATTGGTTGTCATAAATCACTTCATTATTACATCACTGTTCTACTTAATTATACAACACATTTCTGCCGGATGGATATGGCATAAGCAAAAAACAAGTACACGCTACCAAATATGCCTTAATACAATTACTAAAACCTTTTAAAATTCCTATGCATCAACCATAAATATACAATATAACTATAAATATATATAGTATAAAAATTCCATAAATAATTATAAGTAATTAATAGTAGTAGTTAATTTGTATCTAAAGAACTATCAAGTCTGACTGTATATGTTCTATTCTGAGCATATCCACAAAATGAACTAGTAATCTGTGTATTTAAGTACAATCTGTATGTTCTAATGAAGGTATCTATATATCCATGTATTAAAAATATATATACAATATATAATAAAATACAATACATATATAAAAAATGTATATATAACCTCCACTAAACAATCATGTTCTCTTCGGATTCAATGATAATAGTTTTAGAGCTGGCTTGATAGAAATATGGTCATTCATTCCAGGGTGGGTGCATGAATCCAACCTTATTTACCATATCATTTCTCGAAATTCCAGAAAAGTTTCCCAATCTCCACCCCTCTCTCTCTGTCTAACCTCTTCCAGTACCCAAAATTTTATATCCATGTTGGTACATTTTATAGAGTGTCTATAAAGAGCATTATTTTCATTTTTGCTGTTAATATCCCTGATATGTTCATATATTCTAGTTCTCAAACTCCTTTTTGTTTTTCCCACATAGTGTGCCCCACAATACTTATAATTATTTATGGAATTTTTATACCATATATATTTATAGTTATATTGTATATTTATGGTTGATGCATAGGAATTTTAAAAGGTTTTAGTAATTGTATTAAGGCATATTTGGTAGCGTGTACTTGTTTTTTGCTTATGCCATATCCGTCCGGCAGAAATGTGTTGTATAATTAAGTAGAACAGTGATGTAATAATGAAGTGATTTATGACAACCAATGGAAAAGAATGCAACACTATTTAATGTACTTGGAGAGTTTAACAGATGATTCTGATGAAGTCTCGGGATACGAGATGAAAGCGCGCTAAATCCGTGGAGTGTTATTTTATTAATTTTTGTTTCACCAAATAAAAATTTTTTACCATTCACCACAGTGGACGTTTTTGATCCAAACAGAGGAGGACAACCTTTATAGTTTTGGACAGCGGCTGTGTGTTTAGTGATTTTGTTTTGGTGACTTCACCGTTTGACTTTATGTTACTTTTTATCATTCTTCTACTAGTAATTACCTTTGTTAGTGTCATTAGGGTGAGTGGTTGATAGTGGCTTAATTTCAGAAAGTTTAAGGTGATTTTGAGTCAAGCTCTCAAGTTTGAAGCCAGTAATGCCTGATGTTAAATGTTTATACTTCTTATTCTTCACATAAATGGGTGCTGATGCAAAACTGAAGGAGTTGGGTCTAGGAATGTGATATGGTACTAACATGGTACAGTTGCTGCACTAGCAGAGTCTCTGTCATTTCTGTTGCTGAATTGCTACCTCACCCAGCTACAGGTGAGTGAGGCTGATGCTACTGTGCTGCACTTGTAGCGACATTCACATGCGAGAGGAGAAGGTGAGGTAGCTGGACTGGGCAGTGTATTTCTGTCTGCTGAGGAGGAAGAGGACAATACACATGTACCCCTCCACATTTAAGTTCAGGTAAAGGCATTAGGGTTCAGAAGAATGTCTGTGTTACCCTTGATCTTTTGAGCGTGTGTGTGTGTATGTGTGTGTGTGTGAATGAGGGGTGTACTACTGACACTTGTGATGTGAAGCACATTATCAAGCATGCAGATGGAAACTTTGAACAAGGTAACACACTCCATTTAATTTTTTATTACAATTCTGCAATCACCTAAAATCCTTTTCCATGTTGAATTGATTCCACAGTGAGTGTGTGTGTGTGTGTGTGTGTGTGTATGTGTGTGTATGTGTGTGTGTGTGTGTGTGTGTGTGTGTGTGTGTGTGTGTGTGTGTGTGTGTGTGTGTGTATGTGTGTATGTATGTCTGTGTCTGTTGAAGCTTTTGTTCTTTTCTGGTTGCAAGTTGCAGTGGATCTGAGCAGGGTGGCATCACTCAACTGGGTAGCGTTTAACTTGCTCCCTAGGTTGTTGTTCACCCATCTTTAGTGAATGGTGCTGTACTGTACTGATGTATTTGGTGTGCGGAATGTTTAATGGTCAAGCAAAATTAATTGTAATTTGTTTATTGTGACCACATGTATATAATAGTATTTTAGCAAAATGATATAGAAAAACAGAATGGTTACCTATTCCTGATGGTGTTTATTACTTAAAGCCACAGTTTTCCCTGACTTTATATTTATTTTTGCACTATCATAAACTCTCCCATTAAATGGTTCTGTTGTGTCAGTTCCACTAGATCAATGGGATAAAATTCTAAGTACATCCCAGCTGCCTCCCGTTCAGTTAGTGGCTAAAGGCTCCTGCTGGCTTCTCTTTAGGAGTACGTTTGTGGGGGGACATGCTAGAGACAAGACCATCACTGTGTTGCCAGTGGAGATACTGGAGATCACAGCAGTTCATTGCCAAGCTATGGGTATGCCCCTTTGAAGAGATCTGTATCATGATTTTGTCTGCACAAACAATTGACACTCAAATCACTGACCATAAAATGTTGAACATCTGCACCCTCTCCCCTTTTCCAGATTCCTGGATCCGCCACTGTACAGGCATAATTTTTGTTACATTCTAGCTGTGGAGCTACCATTTTGGGAATGGATATATATTGTCACAGCTGGGAGCTTTAATAGATTTCAATAATCAAATGATCTGGCAGGCAGAAACAAAAGGAGATCCACTGTGCCTGGTCATAAATGTTGCACAGGTACATAAAATAACTAAGTTTAAAAGTGACAGAATATCCTCAGAAGAACAGGAAGAGATAAGGCAAGAGGTAACTAGCTGTTTTTAAAAACCTGTGGATGCAAAATAAAATGCACTGTGGTAATGTTGCAGTATCTATAAAAGTAGGGGGAGACAAAAACCTAATCCAGCATCTTTCAAAAACAATACCTTGTTCCAATGGAGGCATAACCAGATATGCAAAAATGCATAAAAGAATGGGAACAAGCAGGAATTATCCAGAAAGTGGAAAGTCCAACAAATTCACCAATCTGGCTGGTCAAGAAGAAGGACGGAAGCTACCAGCTAGTTTTAGACCTCAGACAAGTAAATAAATACACCATCTCCAGAGCTCACACAATTCTGGGAACACCAGAACGTTTGGAAAGAATAAAATCTGCAAATAATTGGGTTATGGTAATAGACTTGGCAAATGGATTTTTTGCCATACCATTGGGAGAAAAACACAAACAAAGGTTTGCCTTTGCATATAACAAGCAGCAGTATGTAATGTGTTGACAGCTTCAAGGATTTCCAAATAGTCCAGTTATTTTTAATCAAACATTTGGCAAAAATTTTAGACAAGTTAGTTGGAGACAGGGTTACCAGATTTGTAAATGGCCAAAAAAAAAAAAGAAAAAAAAAAGGTCTTTAATGCAGAACATCAGGCAGTTCCGCATTAAACAGAAGTGGCTCTGCTGTGGGATTTTTTTTATTAGCTCGTATACTGGCATACGGGCCAATCAAAAAAAAAACAAAGTGGAGGCTCTTTTGCCATGATTTTAACTGGGAGTGCAGGACTTGGGATTGGGCTGCTGATCCTGGGACAGTCCCACTCAAATAGGGATGTCTGGCAACCCTGGGTGGAGAAGACAATGCCTTACACTATATTGATTACATGCTCATGCAGTCAAAAACAGTAGAAGAACACCTGGAAATATTAGAAAAGGTATTTCAATTTTTGTAGGATAAAGGGTTTAAAGTTAACAAAACAAAGCTACAATTTCTACAGCTGGAGGTAAAGCTCTTGAGAGTTAAGATCAGGCCAATGGGAAAAAGTGCATGTAAGGATGAGTAACAGGAATTTTACAAATGCCATTACCTGGCACACCTGATGATTTACATAAGTTCATGGGGTTAATGAACTACAACAGGGAATTCAAAGAAGACTATGCAGCAGTGGTGTCCCTCTTGTATAGAATGCTGGGGGTGCAAACAGACTATGCAAGACTGGTTTGGACAAGTCAGGAAATGTTAGCTTTTAAAATGCTAAAACAAAAATTAGCCCAAGCAACGGAATTAATAAGACCAAAGTACCATTTTTTTTGCAGGCAGCAGCCAAGCAGGATACTATTTCTGAAGTTTTAATGCAGGAATGGCCAACAGGGAGAGAAAAAGGAATTGAAAATAAACTCTGATCAGTAACTTTCTGTAGTTTATGTAATGGCACCAGTGGAAAATGATTATCACCCTGTATACAACATCTTTTGGCAATATACAGGGGACTCAAACACACACGGTATATCACTCAGTTCTCAAATATAATTGTACAGATGCCGCATCAGTCAGTTAAAACACTTCTGTATACTTCAAAAGTATCTAAAATAACAGAAGGAATCAGTCAGTCAGTATTTTCTAAATGGTTAACATTATTTCAGACAAGTGTAATATATATATATATATATATATATATATATATATATATATATATATATGGTTTCACTTTATAATCCCGAATTTTAGTATCTCAAGACTATAAAGCTAAAAGTGGAGTTACGGGAAACTGCATAATATTGAATGCGGAAATGTTGAATCCGCGGTTGTGTTGGCACGTTCATGATGTGCGGTGCGGTTTGTGGATTTAGCTGGGCATTCAGGTAAGTGGTGTTTTTGTAAGAGTATTGGATAGGGATTTTAGTGTGTGTGAGTGTGTGTAGTGGTGGGGTTTATGTGTTTGTGTGTTTAGTGTGACCTTGGAGTTAGTATATATAAGTAGTGGGGGTGTGGGGGGTGCAGGGGGGCTTGCCCCCTACTTATAGGTGAGGTAGATGTGTTTATTTATGTTGTGTTTGTGTGTGTTGTTTTGTTGGTTGTAGTGTATTTAGGTAGGTGTATTTGTGCTTGTTTGTGTGGTGGTGTGTGTATGTGTATGATCGCGATTTTAAGTTTTGCGGTTGCGGGTTGTCTGTTTTTTGAATTTTCGGCTATTTATAGTTTTGAGATATTATAATTCAGTATTTTAGTATTTCCAGATTATAAAGTGAAACCATACACACACACACACACATATATATATATATGGTTCTAGGTCATAAGATCGACAGCCACTTTCACCGACAACAAAAACATCGACACCACATTACCGACAAACCATAAACACGACACCTCACATGCCCGACAAACAAGTAACCGACGGTCCACAAACACGAAACCCCACACACTGCACACACCACAATAACAACAATCAACTAACAAAACACATCCCCTTATCCAAAAACCACACACAGAACACAAGCACACCAAAATCCTCACAAACCCACACTAAACCTCACACACACACAACTATGTCCAACCCTAACCCAAACCCTTACCCTAAGGTCCGTCACTATCGCACACTCAGCTAACCCGCGCCCTAACCCTAACTCACTTAACCCACCCCTAACCCAAAAATACCACTACAAGACACTTACATAACCCGCCTAACCCTAACTCACTTAACCCGCCCTAACCCAAAACTGCCACTACCAGACACTTACCTAACCCGCCTAACCCTAACTCACTTAACCCGCCCCTAACCCAAAAATACCACTACAAGACACTTACCTAACCCGCTAACCCTAACTCACTTAACCCACCCCTATCCCCACAGACTGTCACTATCCACACTTACCTTAGTCGCACCCTAACGTCAGTCACCACCGCATACTCACACAGCCTTCTTTCCAACTCACTATCCCTGGCGTCGGAGTTTTCATCCGTAGCGTCGGTCTTCCGAGTGTCGATCATCTGGCGCCCGCTAATCCGTTGTCGGTTATATCAGCTGTCGATCTTCTAACCTAGACCCATATATATATATATATATATATATATATATATATATATATATATATATATAGGTTTATTACCATCACAGTTTCAAAAATGTTTTGTGCGAGTAATTCCTTACTCGAAAAACATTGTCGAAATTTACATTAGCGAACGATCACAGGAGCAAATCAAAAAATTTTCAACAATTTGAATTCGAACTGTTGACATTTCTTGGAAGTTACCTCAACATCCGGTGTCATTCAAAACACATTTTGCAGGGAGGCAAGTCCTCCTGCACCACCCACAACCCTGCTAATTATATATACTAACTCCGAGGATGCACTACAGTGAAGGAATGGGTACATGTCCCAATCCCCACTGAAGTGTGGTCTCCACTCAGAATGCCGAATTCACAAAAGTGCAAATGCACACTGGCATTCACTCTTCTGTGTCTTCAGAATCTTTGGTTCACTAATACAAACCATTGAGAACATCCTTTCACACATCTGCCATCGCAGATATGTACCTTGACAATATGATGGTAAAACATATCTATCTATATATATAAATTTATATATATATATATATATATATATATATATATTTATCTATACACACACACACACACACACACACACACACACACACACACACACACACACACACACACACACAGAAGGAGACAAATATCTGACAAAACTATATGCCTATCAAGGCCAAGCACATGATTGCACTTCAGACCCGGAAGGGGCAGAAATTTTGCCATTTAAGGCAGAATTTGACAAACCTATTCAAACGTTTTATGTAGATGGAGCAAGACAGTGGAAAAATGGAAAATATTACACAGGATTTGCCATATATGATCCAAAAGGAGAAACAAGAGTCAACACAGATAAAATTGCCAGGGTACATGTCGGTGCAAAGAGCTGAATGGAAAAGCATTGGAGGCTGGTTAACATCATAAGTGATAGTGTCTATACAGTAAACTCATTAAAGATTCCTTTGGCAATCTGGGGCTGCTGAGGATTTGTTGACGGTGCAGGTAAACCCCTAAAACATGTTAAAGTAATCCAGGAGTTATGGGGAAAAAGTAGCAAAAATAAAGGAAAATTCACAATAGGAAAAATAAAATCACATCAAACAAAAAATGCAAAAGCACATAACATAGGCAACGATTACACTGATTTTTATGCTAAAGAAGCAGCAGAAAAAATGGATATGAGGGAAAAATCTCTGTAAGAGTCAAGTCAAATACAAATCAATCTAGAAAAAGTTCAAAAGACAAAGAAATATAGTGGATATGGCTCTGTGTGTACCAATATCTTTTCGTTTTAGTGGATGTCTTTTCTAAATGGGTAGAGGCAATACCCGCAAAAAAGTTTTTGGGGAGGGCAGAGCCTAGATGGCCAACTGAGAGCAGTGAATTCTGAGAGCTCCATAAATTAGCATAATAATATAGGAAAACATCAGTTTAAAACATCAGAAATTTATAGATAAACTACTAAACTGCATAAATATCAGTTTTGGTGGAGATATACAAAGATTTTCCTGTCAAGTAACTTGGAGATGTATTGAGTCACTGAATATGAACAACTCAAGGAATTCTCATCCAGATGCTGCTTTGAAAAAAGAACTGCAATTGATGACATCTACCTTACAGGAACTATCATTGAAGGTGGATGGCTTTAAAAATGACTTAGAAAACCTCAAATTAAATTCTCAAAAACAGACTGATATGCTTAAGGAACTATTACAGCAACACCATACAAAAATAACAAATATAGAGACGTCTCTAAATGACATTGAAGGGAGACTCAAAGAGGAAGAATTCCAAAAAGAATTTCTGCTTAAACAGAATACATGGCTGCTTAACAAAATAGATGACTTAGAAAACAGAGAAAGGAGAAACAACATAAGGATCTTTGGTCTGCCTGAAAACACTGAAGGAGAAGACATTATTTCACTCTTAACAGCCTGGATTCCTGAATTTTTAGACTTGAAAGAGGGACTTTTATTTGGAATTGAAAGGGCGCATAGAGCACTGAGGAAACCTACCTCTAACTCAACAAATACTCCAACTAGATCCATAGCTATACAATTTCTTTCATTTCTGGACAAGGAACTAATATTAAAATCTGCCTGGAGAAAATCACCCTTAAAATACAATCAAAGCCTGATAAGGTTTGACAATGATTATTCTTCCAGAATACTAGAACAAATGAAGAAAGTCTGGCCAATAATAAATCTGTTGAAACAAAACAACATTAAAGCACAGCTGGCCTTTCTAGCCAAGATAAGATATATTTTTGCCAATGAGATGAGAACCTTTAATGACTTAGAAGAAGCTACTATATTCATTTAAAAGAATAAAAGAAACACATCCTTGGACTGATGCTAGAAAGAAGAAACAAAAAACTGATTCCAAGATAGCTGTCATAAAAAATAACTCTTACAACTACATCTCTCAAAGTATCAACTGATATGGTACATCACTTGTCATCTGTTTTTATTTTAAAAAAGGAGGGCTTCTTAAACAACTGAGAAACAGTAATGATTTATTCAGAATGTTCAAAGAGTCCAATAATTATTCACAAACAAAGGTAGGTCAAGATGGGTTACTATTTACAATATATATATATATATATATAAGCCAAACAAAGCAACATATAATATAAACATATAAGTTTCTATTCCCCTACTTGAACTCAGCGAATACTTATCTTGTTCATTTTACATTGATTTTACTTATAATAATTTAAGTAATTAATTAACTAATTCAACAAGGTACCATTCATCAGAGTTCAGACTCAAATGTAACAAATTAACATCATATATAATAGCAGTAACAGTAGAGTGTTTTGAAAAAAATGCTGTCATGGAGACTAATGCCTTTTTCAGTTAAAGTATGATTTAGAAATGTCATGTATATCCTGGTTAAATAATAGTAGCAAGCTCTTAGTACAAATGTCATCATTATTCTGTTTAAATATAGTACAAATGTCATCATTATTCTATTTAAATATAGTTAATATAAATGATGGCAGGTATCACAGCTACGAGTGCTGTTTGAATAATCCTGATAAGGTGTGCGTGGATGCAGCTGTGTCTGTCAGCTAGTACAAATGTCATTATTCTGTCTAAACATAGTTAATATCAATTATGGCAGGTATCATAGCTTCTAGTGCTGTGTGATCAATCCTGATATGGTGTCCGTGGATGCAGCCGTGTCTGGCAGCTAGTACAAATGTCATTATTATTCTGTGTAAACATAGTTAATATCAATTGTGGCAGGTATCATAGCTTTGAGTGCCGTTTGATTAAGCCTGACATGGTGTGTGTGGACGCAGCTGTGTTTGGCAGCTGTTGTATGTTGCCGTTTTCGTCTCCAGGATGCTGTGGGTTATGGCTTGTGATTGAGGTTTACTGATTCTTGTGTATTAGGAAGAGATATTTGGTGTTTTAGCCTGGATCCAGGGGAAGGGGGTGGATAAGACTGTGATTTGGGATATTTTGGCAGAGAATAGTTTGTTTATACATCTGCTGAGTGAGAGGTGGGAAGGCTGGAAGAATGTGTTACCTCTTGTTGTGGCAGCTTTTTGGGAGTTTTTTTTTTTTTTTTTTTTTTTTTTTTTTATCTGTTTGCTCTCCATTCTTTTCCTGGCTGCTGCCTCTCTGAAAAGGAGGGAATTTAGGCTTGAAGTTGCAGTGAAGTGAAGCTTTGCTTCAGGTGAATTGCGAGCCTCTGGTATGCAGTACACAGACTGCAGTACACAGACACCCTAACAGAAACAGATGGTCTCAGGTTGCTGTGTTAATGGAGACAGAGTGACAATAATGCTTAATGGCTCTGAGTAGCCTCCGAGATGATTCTCGGCAATGTTTTTGGTTTAAAAAAATATATATAATAAACCACATGTACACATATTGATGGTCACCCAACACTTGTTTAGCTCATTAAGTTGATTCTTGATAAAAAAAAATAATAACAATAAGCGCAATTTTATATTTAAAAATGTATTTTGGTCTGAACACTTTAATTACTTACATAATTGTGGAAGTCTGAGTTACTGTGAAAGACTAAGAGCACTTGGTCTTGTGCAGAACCCTTTGGAGTGTCTGGGAGGTAAGCTTGCTCGGACGTGTTGGGCATATGGGGATAGCTGATTTTAGGAGTGTTTGGGGTTGCCGGGAAGTGCTAAAGAGTCATCAGATTTCCTTTGCGGAAATATCTGTGGGAATGGAATGTGTGTTGAGTGGTTCACTGGCAGATTGGCCACTGCATGGAACAGGCTGGTAAAATGGAACAGGACAAATATTGGTTTGGATATTTTAAGAACAGCCTGGAAACACACCACATGAACTAGTGAATGGTATTCTGGAAAAACTGGATGGGTATTGTTGCCCGTGCTTGAAGTACTGATATGTGTGTATGTAAGGATGGAAGTATACTTATAATAAATAAGAAACTAGAAGGGTCTCATAATTTAAAGTCTATGGACTGTATAAACATGCTTGGAAGGAGCTAATAATAAGAATGAGCACTAGAGTGTGTGGTCTCTCAAATAACTAAGCAACAGCCAAAAAAAGCAAAAATACAATATGTAATGCATTATTTTAGTAAATCTAGACATAAAATATATAATCATCATATAAGATGAAGCAGTCTGCTGAATTTACATATTAAAGACAGGATTTAATAACATGGACTTGTGTATAATAACACTACTGTCTTAACTTGTCATAAATGACATACACTACATTGAACATCAAGGGGAAGCACGATGAATTTCTAATATAAATAAATATGCATAACAAGTCATATAATTGCTTTTACTTGAACTGTGGTTTTGTAATTCATCTTGACCATACATAATACTTAAGCGGTTACCAAGGTGACTAATGTTTTATACATGACATCAAAATGACAAAGTTGTTCAAGGGAAACAATAGAAGCCTGAACTAGGACTGTCACAAAATGTAACGATCATATTCTTAACAAATAGTATTAAATTGACAATAATCACTCAGTTTAACCTTTGCTGATTTTACAAAATAGAATGTTGTCATTTAAATCTAAAAACTTTCAGTATATGCCATAAAATGGCAATTTATGAATATGGAAATGGAACTTGTAATCATTAATCACAATAAGTGAATTTGTTGGTTTTAACGTATAATTTCACTCATTTTTGTAATAAGAAATGACAGATAGGAATTTCCTTATGTGTTGGAAATTGGGGAAGAGGGATGCACTGATAATTAAAATGCACTAACTTTCATCAATGTTCACATAAAACAAACTTGATGCTTTATGTAAGATAGCAACAAACAAAGTGATTACTTAAATGCTGGCAAACAATGAAATATAACTTCTGATGTTTTGTTGGTCTTTCGGCTTTTCCCGATTAGGGGTCGCCACAGTGGAACTCCTGTCCGCTAATGATTAGCAGTAGATTTTTATGGTGCCGAGTTGCCAGCTCATCACCCAACCTTCAACGAAGCCACGCCCATTCATGCATGTCTTTCGGAATGCCACTCGACCGCAGGGAAGACATACAGTCTCCACACAGAAGGCATTCCCTGCACTCCAGCCGAGAATAGAATGGGAGAACCTCTTGCTGTGAGGCAACAACACTACTGCTGCACTACCGTGGATCTGAAATATAACTTCTGATACATCCAGTAAAATACATTGTGTTATAAATATTAGGTATAAATATTATTACCATCTATTTATATTAAGTAATAAGTTTTGAAAGACTTCATCAATAAGGGTGAATATGTTAAATATCTGTGTGCTATAATCTTTTACTGAGGTTTTATATATGATACATCCTACTTTACTATGACTGAATT
This sequence comes from Protopterus annectens, assembly GCF_019279795.1. Lineage (NCBI taxonomy): Eukaryota > Metazoa > Chordata > Ceratodontiformes > Protopteridae > Protopterus > Protopterus annectens. Next base: position 944,763,599 of record NC_056728.1, read on the forward strand.
GCTTGTCATCTATCTTTTATGTAAATATTAATTGCTTATGCAATAAGTAGACATTTATATTGTATTAGAATTCTGTCTAAGCTACAATAGTACTATATCTGTTCAAAATAATATAAGTATTGCTTATTCCTATTACAAATATTCTCCATATGATAATTCAATTTATGGAGCTCAGCTGTTCTGGATTGTCAAGGTATGAGTGATAATCTGATGGATTTAGATTTATCATCAGATTATGAATGCTTTTCATTCCATGGTTAGTGCAGATCTTAGTTTTGTTAACATTTATTAATTTAAATGTATTTTTTCACAAAACATTTTTAGTATGCCTGACCAAAACATTACTTTATTGGTAAATACTCAAAGTATAAAACTGGTAATTTCTTTTAAAAGCTCAAACATATACTTTATAGTTATCAGAGGGAATGTTTAATAGTTACAATAAAACAAAAAATACATAGTCTAAATAACCTAAGATGGATTTAACTTTATTATCTGTAAATACCAATGGCTTAAACAATTGTAACGAGATCAAATCTACTGAAATATTTAAAATTGAACAAAGCACAAATTGTATTCCTTCAAGAAACTAATTTCAACACAAATGACAATTACAAATGGAATCCTAAGGAATATATGATATTAGCACAATCCACTTATAAGACAAAGACAAAAGGGGTAACAATTTTATGGAAAACAAATGTGATTAACCCAGAAATCATTTATAAGTATGAAGATAAAGAAGGCCTTATGGCATTAGTAATAGTTAAATATAATAACAGAATATGGACCCTAGCCAATCTATACTGGTTCCCAGGCATTGGAACTGGAACTGTTAAAAAAAACACTTGGATTTCATTTCTATTAATTATAAGGGCAACTTAATATTAGGAGGAGATTTTAACTGCATATTTGATATTTCTGAAACTACAAATAAAAGATCACTGCATACATCTGCTGTATCAAAAGCTTTAAACAAATGGGTAGAATCATTTCATCTTGTAGATATTTTCAAATTTAAAGAAGATAAATCTTTGTTGTTTTCCCATCAAAAATCACAGATCTGGTACCCAAACTAGAATAGATAAAATATTTGCTGACCATGACTTACACTCTAAAATCATTAATTTCTCAATCACTCACTGCCCCTTTTCAGACCACAGTTCATTGATACTAAAACTTCAAAATGAGTACAAACCATTATTCTTTAACTCCAGAATTTCAGAATATATAACTCAAATTAAAGAGGTCAAACCCTGGTTATTATCTGAATTACAGTCCTTAGATATTAATTACACCACAGAGATAAATAAAATAATGATATGGGACTCATTAAAAGCTTACATATATGGTAAAATCCTAACTTGGTATAAAAAAAAATCAAAGAATGAGATTCTAAATTATTAGATCTACAACCCAAACTGTTGTCAGTAAAAGCTGAAAAAATCAAAATAATTTGAAGATGAAAAAGAAAGGAGAAGTATTAAACAATAAATACAACAAAATTCTAACACATAAAACTAGTTTAACTTTAGAAAAACTAAAAATTAATACCTTGGCCACTTCTCCCAAATATCTACCTAATTTATCCACAATAATCAAAATACAAGCAAAAGCTAATAACATTAAAAGTATCTTCCATGAAAAGAAAGGGAAAAATGTCTTGGATATATGTGACATTCTTGATGCGTATAGACATCACTATATGGAACATTTCCAAAAAGAAAATATACATATCAATCAATTAAATCTAGATGAAAAATGTTCTAATATAAAAAAAAATACCAGAAAAATTTAAGTTAGATCTGCAAGCACCCATATCCTACAAAGAAATTACACATACAATAAAAGTGGGTAAAAATAATAAAGCTCCAGGTATAGATGGCATAATTATGGAAATATATATTATTTATTTATTTATTTTAATATCAGTTTGATTACCGGGGAAGTCCACTGGGCCAAGAAGTGCCCATTTTCAGTGGAGGCCCGGGGAGAAAAGCTCCATCAACAATACAATACAATAAAGGTTAAAATACAAATAAGGTTACAAAGTGAAATACAAGAGTAGGAATTCATACATTTTTTTTTTTTTTTTTTACTTTTCTTTCAGATGATTACAATATTTACATGCTTGGAGTCTGCTAGTTCTGGATCTTTGGAGCAATAAGAATAAGTATGAGAGTATAGTGGAGTGGGAGTCAGGAGAGCCTAGTGGGGAGTCCCAAGAATTTATGTGGGGTGAAAGCAGGAGCATTTACATTTGGAAGATTGGCGAAGGAAAGGTGGGTCTTGTAGGATTCAGTGTGGGGTATAGTCCTAAGTGAAGGAGGCAGAGAGTTCCATTTTTTACCTAGAGAGAAGGAGAGTAGAAGCTGGCCAGTGGGACGTTTGTGTTTGTGGATGGAGATTAGGTTTTGGTGTTCAGATCTCAGTGATCTGTTTGGGATGTATGGAGGAAGGATGTTTTTTAAGGCTGGGCATTTATCAGGGGAGAATATTAATTTGTGAGCAGTGGTTAGTTGTAGATAGTCTAGGTGGTTAGGGAGTTCTAACCAGTTCAGAGATTGTAGGCTGAGGCAGTGGTGAGTTGATGTTTTGGATTTGGTGGCAGATTTAGAGATCTTAGTATAGCAAGCTTCGAGCTTAGAGGTGTTGGTAGCAGACAGATTGGTTAGAAGAGGTGCTCCATATAGAAGGGAAGGTAGGAGGTAGGTGATTGTCAGGGTATGCCTAGAGGAGTTGGAAAGAAAATGATTGTTCCTATATAGCATACCTAGCTTTTGGTGGGTTCTCTTTATGTTTTGTTGTATGTGAAGATCGAATTTGAGGTGTTCATCTATGGTAATGCCAAGGAATTTTGCAGAGGGGACCACTTCAATGGCAGTGTTAGTTTGGCTTAGGACATTGAAAGTGTTTTTGTCCAAGGAGGAAACCTTGGAGGGGAGGAAAATTAGTATTTTAGATTTATTGGAGTTGAGGGAAAGGTGGTTTTGGTGCATCCAGTTCTCTGTAGTGGAAAAGGCTAATTGAGTTTTGGTCAGTAGTTCAGAAAAGTTGGGGGCGGCACAGACCAAGGTAGAGTCATCAGCGTATTGGATGACTGTGGTGTCAGGGATGACGGTGTGAAGGTTATTTATAAAGATGTTGAAAAGCATGGGTCCAAGGATGGACCCCTGAGGAATGCCAGTAGGTGTAGGCAAGAAGGAAGAGGAGGAGTTCTTCCATTTGACAGCTTGAGATCTGTCAGATAGGTAACTGGAGAACCAGGATAGAGTATTAGGGGAGAGATTAAGGTTAGCGAGATGATGGAGAAGGTGCATATGGGAGATGGGTGTCAAAGGCTTTCGAAAGATCTAGCAGTACTGTGGATACAATGAGTCCAGAGTCTTGGGCTTGATTGACAGTTTCTAGGAAGGATAGTAAGGCAGTTATGGTACTGTGGCCAGGAAGGAAGCCATGCTGGGTGGGTGTTAGGAGGTGATTCTGAATTAGATAAGGCAAAAGTTGGTGGTGGACACATTTTTCTAGAATTTTAGATATTGGAGAGAGTAGGAAAATGGGGTGGAAGTTAGAAATAGTGGTGTTTTTGCCGCCTTTGTGAAGAGGTAGAATGTAGGCTGAACGCCAGAGTTTCGGTATGTACGACTCATTTAATGATCTGTTAATCAGAATACTAATTGGGAGAGCAATACCTTCAGCTGCATGTTTGAGGAAGGAGGAGGGAATGTTGTCAGGGGTGTTAGAGCATGGCTTTAGCTTGGATAGAAGCTTTTTTATAAAAATGGTGGAAACAGGTTTGAGATAGAAATTAAGGGGATTGTTATTTGGGTTGCTGGGCGTTGTGAAGAGGGAGTTAGGTGGATTCTTATTTGGGAATGCTTTAGTTAGCTTAGCTATGGATTCAGTAAAGAAGGTGATGAAATGGGAGCTCAGTTCACTGTCAGTTAAACTAGAGTCAGGGCAGGGATTGTTCCATGATCCGGGATGGAGAAGGGAGTTGACCGATTTCCAGAATTGTTTTGGGTTCTTATTCTTGTTGGACTGAAGTTTATTATAGTAGTTTTTTTTGTCCTTGGTAATAAGTTTTTTTTTACTTGGTTGCAGAGTTGGGTATATTAGAGCAAGGCAGAGGACAGTTTATTTTTCTGATAGAGCTTCCAGGATTTGTCTCTGTGACGTATAATTTGTTTAGTTTCTTTGGTCAGTCATGGAGCAGAATTAGCTTTGATTTGTTTATTTCTTAGAGGGGCTAGGGAGTTAAGAGTATTTATGAAGATAGAGTTAAAATGCTCAACAGCGTTGTCAAGTGGGAGAGTGTTTAGGGATTGCCAGTTAATTTGTTTAAAGATGTTAGAAAAAAATTAAGGTGTTGAAGTTGCTGAGGTTGCGAGTTTGAACGTAGAGATGTTGGTGTTGGATGGAGGTTGCTGATCAATGTATGAAGGCAGGGAGATGGTCACTGAAGGTGTCAGAGATAGTGCCACACAGAGTGATTTTGTTTGGATGGGAGACTAGAATCCAATCTATGATGGACCCTGGGGGGTGATTTTTGTTAGGGCGAGTTGTTGAAAGGACTACTTGGGTGAAGTTGAAAAGGTTAATGGATAGTGAAGGGGATGGGGGATATAAAGTTTTTCCTTCAAAGATACTATCCCTCTTTCATAAAACTCTATTAGAAATTCAGTCACAAGCTTTAATACCACCCTCTTGGAGGTATTCCTTAATCACACCAATCCTAAAGGAAAACAAATCCCCAAACCTCTGTACCTCATATAGACCTATATCATTATTAAATAATGACTTTAAGATATTTATGATAATATTAACTAACAGAATGAAAATACCACTATCCATAACAATAAATAATGATCATATTGGATTCATAGACACAAACATGACAATATTAGAAGGATAATTTCTCTTATAGTTTGTTAATAAAAAAAATAAAGAAACACTCATAAGTGGCTCAGATATAGAGAAAGCCTTTGATTCCTTAAATTGGGGCTATTTACTCAAAATCCTAATGCTATTTTAATTTCCTGCATCTTTTGTTCATCTCCTAAGGAATATATATACAAATAATTTAGCGTATGTCAAGTTAGGTCCTTTTACCTCTGAATCTATACATATAACAAAAGGCACTAAAAAAGGATGTCCCATGTCACTGATTCTGTTTGCTCTGGCTATTGACATATTGGCAGATTCAATTCATAACAATATAAAAATCAAGGTAATAGATGTTTATGAACAATACAATTCTAAAGTAATGCTATTTGCTGATGACATATTACTAACATTATCTAATACAAAAGAGACATCAGAAGAATTAGATATATTAATTGACAAATTTCACATGACTTCAGGACTCCATTTCAATAAATCAAAATCAAATTTTTTATTTTTAAATACAAAAAAAGAACTGCAAAGTAAGGGGGATCACATCATAGGGAAACAAGACTCTACCTTAAAATATCTAGGAATTGAGTTATGCAAGGATAATAATGAATTAGTCTCAAACTACAATAATATCATCAATACAATTAAAATCTCTTTGGAAAAATAGAGCAAAATAACATTAACATTTGAAGATAGACTACAGTTAATAAAAATGGTTTTACTGCCCAAGATCCTATATATAGCCTTGGCAATACAACTGTTACCAGAAAGGAATATACTTAAAGAAATAAATTCATGCCTTATAACATTTTTATGGTTTCCCGAAAGAAACAGAATAGCTTTAATACATCATATCAGACCATGGAAACAGGGAGGATTAAACTTTCCTGATGTAGAAACATATATAAAAGCATCACTATCTAAAATAGCTGTGTCCAACCTGCGGCCCGCGGGCTGCATGCGGCCCTCAGAGCTCTGCCATGCGGCCCTCTACCTCTAACTCCAACATCGATGTACGCATGCCCCAAAACACTTTTTTGTTGTGTTTTTCACGCCCGTGACCTGTAACTCTAACATTGGTGTGCGCATGCACCAAAGCATCCTTCTAGTTTTGATTTTTTTGCGCCAAAGAAGGGTCTGTGTGTTCGCGCCATTATTTCGTGCCAAAGAATCAATGTGTGTGTTCTTGCTGAAGAGGGACTCGTCTATGGATTTGCTGCCATTGCCTTTTAAAAAGACAGCACTTCACCTGTGTTAATAGGTAAGTATGGTGTGAGTGAGTGCATGCATGAAAGCAGAATGTTTGTGTGTGTGAAAGTAGAAGTGTGTGTGTGTTATGTGTGCATGACAGAGAGACAGAGAGAGAGACACATGCACAAAGAGGCTAATGTACAAACAAGTTAGCTCACAAATGCATCCTACATTAAAAGTACACTTTCATTAAATTGCAGCTTTTCTGACAGGGAGAGTGTTGTATTCAATATGAAATCATACTTTTCAACTGTATGGATTTTCGAAGAATGTCTGGATTTTTGCCTCATCTTTCAATTTGTGTCTTTTGCTTAGGAAATAAAAGTAGTCATCCAAGGTAATGCAGTCCCAGGGAGTAAGAATGAGACAGCAGCCTAGGGTTAATGGGTCAGTAGTGGATTGACTAATGTGGGACTGATGAAGTCCTGTATGTAGGATGAAAATGCATGTATTTATTTTTTCTTGGTGAATAAAAGCGTTAATTTCACTGGCGCTCTGTGATTTTGGTGTTGACACTATAGAGGAGAAGACCGTGGTCCAAGGCGTTCTTTTTGTTTGTTTAATGTGGGACTGTGGCATATAAAGTTTATTGTCTTGTCATTGGTGGGTTCTAAGCAGTGGTAAATTGGACAACAGTAAGCATATATTTGGTGGATCATCAATACTGGCAAATCAGGTGGGCACAATGTCATTTTTTAAATGTTGGGGGTTTTAGTGTGCATGTGTGTGTTTGTGTTGGGAGTGCTGCAACAGTAGATGATTATTAAAGACAGAGATTTACAAACTGTGGAGAATATGTTTCTTTGTTTCAAAACCTGATACTTGGGTACTAGGAATGCCAAAAATAGATTTTTTTAAAGACATAGCTTCTTGCCATTTACAGTGGATGGATATTTACATTTAATGGACAATGTTAGCAGTATGAGTGTGGTCCTGTAGGGATCTGGAGGATGCTAAGTCTACCACTACCAATGTCTTGTAAAGTGACCTGGAAATGGATATTGGGTTGTTACTGAAAAAATACAGCAAGTGGGCTTTGAAATGTAGTTTAATTAAACAAAGTGCACTTGCAGTTTACAGGCCATAATTTAATTTATTTCAGGTAGTCCAGATCCTGGTAGATTGTATACCATTAGACTTAATTAGGGAGAGGTGTCATTCTGTGGAAATAAGCAGACCTAGTTTCAGTGAAAGCTCTGTGGTTGTTTGCAGGCAGGAAGTTGCAGGATGTGGAGCCAATGTGTTTTATTATTTTTAATGGATTTGTCATTTCAAAGTATGGTTTTCTTTGTTGCAAAAGAAGGCAGGATTGAATGAGCCATATAATGCTTAACTGACAATAATGGGATAGAAACATTATACGTGATGTATAATGTTTGCAGCTACACTTGTTTCAATGGTGTCTGTGATGCATAACTATTTTTGGGCCTGTGTCCCAATTTTATTTTTCGCTTTGTCCAGAATTCTTGCTCTAAGGTTGAGAGGTATGGTTCCATTGTAAATCAGAAGGTTGTATTTACCTTGGAAGATTTTTCAGCATAATTATGAGAAACAGCATTTTTAATATCTCCACTTATTTCCAATATAAACTGCCATGTAACCTTGCAAATAACTTTCTTATTATGCTACTTTAATTATTTTGGAATTGACAGGTATGCTTCATTGGTTCGGACGTAAGCATAGTGTGCTGTGACTGATTTCTTGCAGCAGTCTGTGATCACAATAACTTTTCTGTGTTTCTGGGTGTGTGATCAATTTAACAGTTTTAAAGATGTTTTCCAAAATTAAATAAATTCATAATAAATAAAAAAGTAATCCTTTCTTCACTTTGAGCTATTGACAAAGTGTGGGAATTTGTTTTTTTCAAAAGCGATGGTCAGCATTACAGCTTAGTAAACGGTCAGTCTGTGAATAACTTCTGCACAAATTAAAATAGCTGAATGTCAAATGGCTTTAGATTGGAGGGAAGTTATATGTTTACTCCAGTATGTAGTATGATCTTAGAGAGTTCATAGATTTCTTATTGATTTAATTTTTGCTGAGCAGTTGTTTGTTGATTTATTGATGGTCCTTTTGCTGGTGGGAAATTGCATGGATGAATCCATCTCTATTATGATTTTTTTTTCAGATATTTTGACTTCCAGACAATTTCAATCAGTGAGACTCTGTTATGTGATTACTGAGGTTGCCTATTTTACAAGTAGGGGCTCCTTTTCTGTGTGTGTGTGCGTGTGTGTGTATAAGAGAGACAGATTTAATATGTATACTGAATATATTTTTGCAAATGGAATTCTTAGTTAAATAGGCCCCTCTTCTTAGACAAATAGACTTGAGTAAACAATATTAGATCTTAGCCATCCAGCTGGGAAAGTTTAGTATGTGGATTTTCGTTCCAGTTTGATGAAGGCTATGCTTCTTACTTAAGGAGTACATAAATGGCTATCCATCCAGTTGTAGTGTTGTTGAACTACATTGTTTGATAATGAGAGGAGCTTTTTACAGAAGTTGAAAGTTTTTGTGTCAAGAACCTGTCCATACAAAGTGGCTTGTTTATGTTGCAGTGAAGCCTGTGGTCTTTGTAGTGAGTGTTTTAAATATAACCAGTATTTCTGAGGTGGATAAAGTCTCTTAAGGCAGGATCTTTCTTAGCCTGGAAAGCAAGCCAGTGATGAAATTTATAGGGACCAGTGAGAGACAGAGGAAAGCAAGAAGCTTTTTAGTCTGTTTGGATAACTAAGTGAACTCAGTCCTTTGACCTTTTTTTGTCAGAAATGGTTGTAGTCTTTCTTTTGGCATAGTATTTTGCTGAGGCACTTGCCAAAAGGGGTGTTGCGCTCAATAATTGCTCTTGTAAAGGAAGAATACAGGGATGTTATGACCTCCTTGTCCCTGGATGAGATACCCTTACTAATGAGGTGGGCCATGTAAAAAGCTTTCCGTACAGCAGAGACGTGTTGGTCAAAAGTCAGGTTTCTATCAACCTGGGTGCCCAAGCACATCACAACTGACTGTGTGCTTACAACATTGTTATTAATGTGATAATTTGTGGGGACATCACTCTCCTCAAAGGGGATGATTGTGCATTTGTTGGCATTTAGCTTGAGGCCATGTTTCTGGTACCAGTCATTTGTTTGGGTGAGACCCTCTTGTAGCTTATTCAGAATTGTTTTATTAAGTCAGTAATGTGAATTCTTTACTTTATTGCAAATTTGTTGGCTTATTTTTGTGGATTATAGTATTGTAGGACTACTAATGTTGACATTGTATGTAGATGGACTTCTGGAGTGGTTTTCCCACTGAGAAATGCTAGTGCTGTAGTGAATATCTGTTTATTTGTAAAAAAAATCTATATATTAACTAAGATGTTAGAATTAACAGTTAGATTAGAGAATTAAAATCAGAATGAGAATTAGAATTTTAAGGCAAATATTAAGCATTTATTACATTTATTAATTGTTCGAATGCACCTACAGTACAGCCAGGAGGTCGACTTTGGTCTCCCGTGGCAGCGAAAGAGTTAACTATATGATATATTTTATATCCGGCCCCAAGACAATTTCTGTTCACTCAATGCGGCCCCTGCAAGCCAAAAGGTTGGACACCCCTGATCTAAAACAATCCCAGATTGGATAAGTCCAAATTACTCTGCAAATTGGAAAAAATGACTAACTGCAATATGAATAAATGAATTTGAGTTACAAAAAAAATTTCAAATAACAGATAAAAACAATTTGCCATGGCACATATGTATTAATATGCAATATAACATAACTAAACCCACTAAAACTCATATGATTAATTATTACATTGACTCATTTAGGAAAATTATTAATGCAAATATAGATTTAAAAATCTGGTTGATCTTTTAACACCATTTATAGTCACAAAGAACTTTCCACATAAAATATATAGAGACATTATTAATTCTTGGGAATAGAAAGGATTTGTTTGTTGGCTCCAATGTATCAAAGAACTAAACGTTTTAGATATGCAAGTAATAAAAACAAAATACAAAATTCTACAACAGGACTGGCTAACTTTACAGAGTATTCTGTCATATTTGCAAGATTTAAGTAGAATAATGAACAATTCTTCATTTAAAGAAATACCTAAATTTACAAAATACATATATGGAATCATATATAATGACTTTGACATGAGAAACAGTATTTCAAAATTTTACAAAATATTGATAAACTATAAAACAACACCCAAAACCTCATATTGGAAATATATAGCAAAAGGACACTCAATACAGTAAACTGAAGATATTAAAACAAATATCTTACTATCGATAAAATGCACATCCTTTACACAATACTGGAAAGTTTTTAATTGGAATTGCTTGCACAGAGTATTCTTAACCCCAGACAGAATCAGTAAAATTAGTTCTTCCATAAAAGGAATATGTTGGAGATATGAGCAAGTACACAGTGCAGATTGGAACCACAGTTTCTTTGATTGTGTTAAAATTAAGCCATTTTGGAATGGTATTAATAACTTTTTATAAGCTTTATTTAATGAATCATTTTATTTAACTAAAGCTCTTGCATTTATTTATTTATTATTTATTTATTTATTTACATTTGTTGACCGGGAGGCCCAGGGAGAAAAGCTCCACAGTTAAAGTATTATTAAATGTGAACGAAGGTCCTCATTTGAATAGGTCAAACCTGTATCTAGTATGGACTATACTTGCAATTTCAAGGAAGTGTATAACAAGAAGATGGAATACAAATACAATACCAACTTTGGAAGACTTCTACAGCCTACTGAAGACCACAGCTTTAATGGAAATTAAAATTAAAGAACTAAGAATATATCCAAAGCCATTTATCAACAACCCTTGGGGAAAAAGTCTTATCGTCGATTGACACTATACAATAATTGATCAGACACTCTGATAATGGATTGGACATATTTATAAAGTAAGTGTATACATTAAGATCTGTTATAGTGTCAGGCTAATATAAATAGTGTACATAGTTATTTAAGATATTATGTATAAATACTATGGAATTCATTAAAATGTATTTGAAAAAAAAAATTGAGGAATAAAAGTATTTCGCAAAGACAACGACACAGGCTTTGTGGACAAATGTTTTCACTCATTGGGGATGGCCATGAGTAATTGAGTCAGATAATGGGCCCTAATTTGCCAGTAAGGTAATGAGAGAAATATGTAACCTTTTGGGAATACAGCAAAGATTTCATGTCCCTAACCTTTCACATGACATGTGCACATCAGCTGATCAGGCTAAAATATCAGTCCTTAACATAAAAGGACATAAAATGCAACAAGTCAAGCAACCCGTCACATTCAGAGGTAAGGCAAATATAAATACAGGGACTTTCCAGTTTTGAGGGGATTTTTGCCATTTTTGATACAGGATGCAACACTGGGGTGCCTTCGGCACCAACGGACAATGATAACATCACCACTAAATAGCCAAGCCTTTATCAGGCTGAATAGACAAAAACAATATTGATGGACTGAATAATCACAACTATCGTAAATGCTTAAAAGTTGTAATCACCTCTGCAGTGTCTGTCGTATTTTGGTTGTAATAAAACAGTAAATCACAAAGTGTGTTTTATGAAATTTGTAGACTTTTTACAATTAGAAGGTATGATTCTATTCAGGTTTGGTGTTAATGCATTAAGTGAATTAGATGAGTAATAATTAAACATCATCCCTGATTTTTCATCTTTGCCCCCTCTTGTTTTTGACTTTGGAATTCTTCAGGAAAGAAGTTGAGAAGTATGGATAAGATCATGCAGTTGCAATATGAAGAAATTTAACATAGGTAACTGTAAGTGATTTTGACTAATAAGTATGGGTCTGATTTAGAAAGGTTACCACAAAATTTGTTTAAGAAGTGAACAATTTGCAGTAACCATTTCCTATTCAGATAGCCCTGCTATGGTGCTTTAGCATGAAGATGTGCATCACCGTGGTGGGTTATCTTCAGCTGTGCTAAATGCTAAAGAGGTATGTTGGGCTCTTCCCTGGAAATGTCTGCAGTAAGACATTTACAGAGCTTAGAGATTCAGACAATCATTCAGCTGCAGAAATTAACATGGCCACTCATGGTAATGAATATGGCCAAAAGCTCATGTTCACCCATCATGATAGAAGTATGTGCCAGGGAGTTTAGTGGACAGGTATTGTGTCTAGGTAGGGAGTTTGTGTATGTATGGGTGAATGGAAGAGTGTATCTGTGTGTGTGTGTGTGTGTGTGTGTGTGTGTGTGTGTGTGTGTGTGTGTGTGTGTGTGTGTGTGTGTGTGTGTGTGAGTGAATGTGCAAATGTATATCTGTGTGTGTGTGGGGGGGGGGGGGCTCTCACATCTCCGCACTTCCCTAGACTAATGAGCAAATCCTGCAGCACTGGTGGGGAACACTAGAGAAGAGGGCTAATGCTTCAGATTATGCCTTAAAGGCACTAAAAATATTCAGATGCTACACCCCCCACCTGACACAGAGAGTAGTAGCCCTCTGTACCACCACTAGACGCCAGGGATACTTGAAAATATTATTATTATTTTTTAAACAAATATTGAAAGCAAAAGGGAGGGGCTTCAAATCCTGCACCCTTGACATAGGAAGCAACATCATTAACCCACTATGCTAGCTCATCAGTTAGTACAGTGGTGTTTTGTATATCATAATAAGCATGATGCTCTGATGTCTGTCATGATTCAGTGAATTCAATAGTGCATGAGTCACAAGGGATAGTGAGGGGAGGCTTTGGTACAAAGCAGGAAAAAACACTAAATGACACCAGGGAGCTTATTTATACTATTACCAGGACTCACATAAAAGTTAATAGAGCAATAGCTCTAGCACCAATATGTAGCCTATGAACACTAAGACAAATGAAAGTCTAATGACTGCCATTACTGACTGACTGTCATCATCTGTGATTTATGAGAGCAGGGACAAAAATATAAGAGCAGACATCAGGGCCATTGTAATAACTCAGGAACAGGTAAGATGTGTGTGTGTGTGTGTGTGTGTGTGTGTGTGTGTGTGTGTGTGTGTGTGTGTGTGTGTGTGTGTGTGTGTGTGTGTGTGTGTTTGAGTGAAATTCAGAGACATGCAAGTTGGCCAATATTACTTGAGGCAAATAAAGATCCAGGACTGAACGAATATATTTCGATTCAGCCATTATTAAAATTAAAAGCAAGCAGGGAATAATACTTACCTAAACAAACCACCAGGTGGCAATACATTTGTACAAAATATTATGTATTCACAAAGGACATTTATTAATGTAATAACCATCCTGAACAAACTTGAAATAGTAAAGTATTTTTATATTTTAGTATTTTAAGACAATATAGTAATTTTATTAATAAGTTTTACGAACTGCATTATAAATAAATTATTATATAAACAAATGAGTTTTTAAAGTTGAAAATTTAATTAATTAATCAAATGGATTTTATGATTGGTTAGGGTAATGACGTGTATGTATATAAATTATCAGTTTTTTTAACACAATGCATCTGATGAAGTCCATGGAGGACGAAAACGCATGATTTTACAACAGCGTTCATTTATTTTAAACTTTTTTGTGAATAAAAGTTTTAAGGCTTTGGACCGCTTCTCCTTGGTGTTCCTCTCTTTGCACAGTCTTGGTTTTGGAAGAGGTTGCCGTTTTTTACTTTGTTTTCTTTCCTCACTGTGACTAACATTCGTCTGAATCAGAAATTGCTGCAGGATGTGAAGCCTTTTTTACTGCTGACCCTATCATCAGTGCTGGGGTTCTTTCTGACTCTCTTTCTGGATGAATTCTGAGCTACTATTATTCCAAAGTTCATAATGTTAGCTACAGTAACAGACCCCTTTTGAGTCTATTATATTTTTTTACATAACCACATAGTTATCTTACTGGACTGTGGAAGTATGTATGTCTGCAAAGTTGGTATAGGTACAACACTGGTAAGGATGAAGAGAATAGCTGACAGCTGTGACTGATTTTTGCAGAACATCTCAATTTTGTTTTATTTTTGATTGACCTTTGATATTTTTGCAAACTGCCACTGTGACTGGTGTTCTAACTCACCTGCAAAAAAGGATGATTTATTTTCTTTTCATTATTTCATTGTTTTGAGTCATTTGATGATTTAGCATGCTATAGTAAAACATCAATTTAGTGAATTTCGACCATTTTAACATATGTACAACTGTATGCTGTTAAGTCTGACTGAATAATAGCATATGTTGCAACTTGAAAAACAACGTCCAAACATTAAAAATAATTGCACTGGCCTTTGAAAATCATAGCAGAGGGTTAGAAACAGGAGAACTTTCTAATTTTTCATTATAGAAGCTCTTTATATACTAGATCCATATAATTAGTGGTAATGAATCTTTGTTTAGGTTTAGTTTATGTATTTAATAAAGTATGTACTCATAAACAGGTCTGACTTTGAGGAACATCATAAATCTAGGAGAAGGAAGGCTAAATTTAAGGAGCAAAATCATAGCTATATGCTTGAATCATAGCAGATGATATATATGTATTCAAGCAGTATTTAGAATAAAATACAATAGTGTGCTATGGATATGATCATATTTGTAATCGTGATATCCAACACATTTAACCAAGTACCAACATAACAGCAGTGGGTATCATGTCACCACAAACAGAATTGTTTATTTATTTATTATTTGGTAACCGGGTAGATGTGCTGGTCTGAAGATCCTTTTCAGCCACAACCTGGAAATACAGGAAAAAAGCAAACAACATGAATATTCAAAAAGTATACACTACATAAGAACTAACACAATATCAAATGTTTTAAAGGTTATTGGAACACATATATATTTGTTGCAGATCGTTATGCTTGTTACAGAGTTTTATATACATAGAAATGTAGAAATAGAGTTAACAGTAAAAAACAAAGTTGTTTACATGTTTACAGTATATACATACATACATATACATACCCATTTTAAATTTCATCATTTCAGGAAAAAAGGACAGCATATTGGATAACAAGCTGAGGAAGACTGTCATGCTATGATGACTATGATTTACCGTGCATGTTTTGCTGGATGTTAATAGAACAGTGATGCAAACAATCTAAGCCTCCTGTTTCCCAAATATCTGCCACTCACCTCTTCTAACTTTATATCTTTCTCCAGCTTTTCTATCCCCACTCTATAACATCCCCACTGTGCATAATATGTTAGTGTCTCACCTCAAGCAAGAACAGTGCTACAGAGTCTTCTTCTGCACAGGAGAATCAGATAACTAAGGACAACACCAGCGGTTTCCCCCGCCATGCAAAGAACTACTGTGTAGGTCCATTTAAATTGCTGTTGTTGTAACCCGTTGTACAAACTTCAACATTTCTAGTTAACCTAAGCGAGGTCCGGATGGCAGCAGGGCATAGACACCCCCCCCCCTGTAATTGAATAACCTAGTTTATTGTCTCTCTAACTCTGCCCTCACCCACAAACAACATATTTTCCCCTACAAACCATCACTAAGCATTGTCAGCATCAGGTTCTTCTGTATTTGTATGCATGTCGCTGTAATCTTTTAATATCATAGACAAAGTATACTGCTGCTATCTCTTCATATCGTTAAGCATACTGCTTAAAAGGCTCCTATTATTTGGTTACAACTACTGTCAACAAACCTGACTGATTGTTTTCTGTGTATGACGCTGCTCCTAGAGGCTACCATCAAATCAGACACAAAAGGAATTTCAATGCCAATAACTGCATTTCCTCCCTCAAAAGCTGCAACTGGGAAACTCTCAGACAGCTACATCTAGATGAAGCAGTTAACTCCTTCGGCTCCACCTTCTTAGACATCTTAAATCATTAAGAAGCATCAGAGTTAAATCAGACTATGCTCCCTGGCTTAGTGAAGAATGTAGATCTCTTCTCATGACCTGGGATAAGGCCTGGATACAATTTCATAAAAAGAGATCCCACTTAACTAGACAAATGTACCTTGAATTATGTAATAAAGCCAAAAAACTAGTGAAATGGGATAAAACCAATTCCTTCATTAATATTCAAATAAAACACCAAAACAATCCACAAAAATTCTGGGCTACACCCAGGGAAATCAGCTATACCCACTCCTTCAACACCCAATAACAAAGACAATGTAGCAACCATGTTTAATACCTACTTTACAGAATCAATCCAAGCCCTTTATAACTCCCAGCCATATAACAATGATCCTACTCCTGCCTCAAACCAAGCTACCTCCTATACCCCATCCTCTACCAGCCTGTTTTCATTCCATCCAGTCTCTGTAAACACAACCAAAAAACTACTCAAAAAACTCAAACCAACTTCCCTAGCAGCTGATAACCTCCCTGCAGAATTCCTTCAGATTGTAGCAGAAGGTGTAGCCTAGCCATTCCCATAAATAGATCAATCACTGAGAACCTAGTCCCCACTATTTGGAAAATTTCTCACATAATACCCCTACACAAAGGAGGTAACTCCACTGAGTAAATATTGCCCCATTGCTATCTTACCCCCCTGTTTAAAATTCTTGAAAGAGTCATCCATATCCAACTCACAGATTACCTTCAAAGAGAAAACTTGCTTACACACAGCACGCCTTTTACCACTCTCATGGCACTACCACAGCCCTGACATCCTTTACCAACACAGTTAACCATCATAGGAATAATGGCCAATATGTATCTGCTATTTTCATAGACCTATCCAAGGCCTTAGACCTGGTTAACCATCCAAAATTGATCAACATCATGTCCTCCCTAAACCTTTGTACCTCATCCATCTCCTGGTTCCAAAAGTACTTAACAGGACATCAACAAGCCACCCTATGGCAGCAACAACTATCCCCCCTCCTTCCAGTCGGCATAGGAGTGCCGCAAGGTTCCATCCTGAGGCCCCTACTTTTCTCTGTCTTTACCAATCAACTCCATACCTCCACATCTCATGTCACCATAGTCCAATATGCTGACGATTCAACCCTCGTATGCTTGGCCTCCTCTCTTCAAAGTCTCACAAACACACCCAGGAATCTTTCCTATTGGCTGAAAATTGGACTCACGAAATCCCACCTTATCCTTAATCCAAACAAAACCAAAACGTCTCCTCTTTCATCCAGGGGAAACCCCCCTCCTCTCAAGTCAGTACCCCCAACCTTTCAGAATCCTATCCAAAAACAAAACTATCATTACCCCCCTCAACCCACACAAAACTCCTAGGTGATGAAATAGACAACTTGAAATTCAATATATATATCGCCCAAACCATTACAAAGGTCCATAAGAAACTCAGTCTCTTGTATAGGAATAATAAATTCCTAGCTAAGAATACTACATCCACTATTGCCTGAACTTACCTCCTATCTACTCTCTTATATGCTTCCCCAGTACTAACCAACCTCTGTAAAACAGACCTCGCCAAACTTGAATCTTGCTACCCTAAGATAGCCAAATTTGAACTGGTGTTTCATCTAGATCCCATCACTGGATATCTCTTAGACAACTAAACTGGCTTGAACTTCCACAGTTAGTTACTGCACTTTAATCAACTTAACCTCACTCACAAAATCCTCCATCAACCAGATAAAACTCCAGCTCTTCAAAACCTCCTACAGCCATACAACTCCTCTAGACATCTTTGCTCATCCAACAAATCCCTCCTAAAGGTCTCCAAGGCAAACAACACAGCCGATGAATCATTATTCTCACACTACATTTCCAAATTATGGAATAAATTCCCAAGTCCTCTTATTTCCAACAGCTCTATCCCACAATTCAAAAAGCTACTCAAAACACATCTTACAAACTCCTGGCTGTGCCCCTGTAACCCTACATGATAGCCCAATCTTCTTTCCTCAGTAGCTAATAACCACTTTCTAATGTCTTCCCCAGGCTTTGAAACTGGAACTGGCTGCTGTATTACACTCAAGCTCAGTTATCACTCCTGCATAATGATTAATGTATTCTGTTTATCTTCAACTGCGTTTTCACACTCCCTCTCCATCTCCCCTGTCAGGTTACATTACTGATCAATACATGACATAGTAATTAAAAAACAACAGATATTTTCCAAAATATGAAATGTTTTTACATGACATCTTGGCTGCATACATACTACTACCTCCTCATGTTGTTATACTCTTTCACTCTCTTTGTATACATTGTATTCCCTGGTATTATTTTGTACTACTTGTTATTTTTTTGTATTACTTGCTGTTCCTCTGTATTATATTTTGTATTTGTAATTCATTTATTATATTTTTTGCATTTTTGTCATTTATTATTGCACTTTGTTCGATGATTTATTAAGTAAATATGGAGCTTTTCTTCCCAGGCCTCTGATGAAAAGGACCTGTGTCCAGTTGGACTTTCCCGGTAAACAAATGTAAAATAAAATAAATAAATAAAATAAATGCTGGAGGTAGCATAATGTTAGAATTCAACATTTCACAGAAATTATCTTGTTGGAGGTCATAAGCTGTTTGATAGCAAATGGTCCCTAAAACATTTACACTCAATTTCCTTGTACAAGTATTCAGCGAAGGCATTTTTCAACTCAGTGAGAGATCGCATGCCCCTTAATTCAAGTGGGATTCTGTTCCATAAGTCGGGCCTATCTGGGAGGAGGCATGTTTTCCAGTAGCTGTCTTATATAGAGAACTGTTTAATGTGATAGTTTTCTCCTGGGCACATCTTAGGAAGCAGTAGCCACTGTTTAGTATTTTGTGAATTAGAGTACATAGGAGATAAGTTGACCTTTTAGTGACTAGAAGCCATTTTAGACATTGCAGGAGATTATGATGGTGAGGTCTGCTGTTGTCAAGGAGGGCAAAATTTTATTTTCTGTGACTTGAATTCTTTGGGAATTTTGTGTTGAGTAAAAGATAATCAGAGGAAAACTATATTGCACAGAAGAACATTTCTGGCTAGTGAAAAAAAATATTGAAGATGAGAATAAATGAAAGATTCTATGGAAGACTTTAAGCTTGAGAAAGTACTGTGTTGATTATTTTGACTATACGAGTTGGAAAACTTAAAGAAGGACCAAGATTAAGTGCTATTTGTTTGTATTCAGAAATGAAGGGAACAATGTTGTTGTTGTGGTTATCAGTGATTTAAATAAGAGGTAGATTAGAGGAGTTTTTGAAGTGCTGTAAATAGCATAAGTTTATTATTATTATTATTATTAGTACTATTATTACTTTTTGTGGTTAATTAGAATGTGATTACAATCAGCCCAGATGCATAGCTTAGCGAAAAACTGTTATTATCCTGGAGATTAGAGGAGCATTTTCTGGTTTGTAATAGAAGGATGTTGTCTGCGTGTAGTATGGCATCAAGAGAAGAGAAGTTATCAGTAAGATCAATAATAAATGATGAAAACAGAATTATTCGTATCTGTCATTCCTCCTTTGGAGTTCTGCTAGAGCCTGTGGTCTGCATAACAATCAAAGTCAATAGTCATGTGTCACTGTGTCTACAATGGAGCTGTTGCTGATTGGCTGCACCTTGAGCAGGGAAAGCAGTAGTGCATCTGCCATGTAGATACACAGGATACATCTTGAAGGTATAGTATTACTAGTAGAAGAACAGATATGCTACAGAGAGCATACCATATACTTTGTAGTAAAGTAGATTTGGTTTAGTACTCATTGAATTCAACTCCTCACTGCCCTACTCCCTGATTTCTGTTCTCCGAAGGAAACCTCACTGGTGAAGTTTTTATTAGTGCATCACACTGGTTCCAGTTGTGTTGTCTTTTCACTTTTCTCCATGATTGTGCAAAAATGGGATTAGTACATTAGAGTACAAAGGAGAGTGGGAGGTAAACCTCCCCACAGAGAAGTTCCCGCCAGAAAACACTTTTTTTCAAGGGACTCATTGAGCTGATGCTTTGACCAACGTGTTTGTCTAACCAAAGCTTCAGGCAATCTAAAACTGACAAATTATAGGGAAAACATCTTAGAAATGCTTAGCTACATGATATAAGCATATGATGACAGGAAAGGTATGCATGATAGTGGAGGTTTCCTAATTGTTGGTGACACCTTTAATATATATCCAGATCTACTATGCACAGAACTGCAAATACTCTATACAGGACAAAGAAAGTCAAAAGGTACTCATGGAATAATATAGGAGCCAATGTAGGGTTCAGTTTGAAAACATGGCAGACCATCAAGAAAAGCTGAAAAGTGCCAAAAGACATGAGGCAAGGCACATCACTTCACTGTAAAGCAAGTGGCAAATGAACTATGTAGTTGTCTTTGCTTAGCAGCTCTTTGGGTGAATTTTTTAGAAGCACAATACTCAGAGTGGAGGCTGTGAGTGTCTCTGTATGGGCCAAAGTAGGTCAGGCCTTAACAGTCAACACTGGTAGTCCATGTTTTGGGTACCATTTCAGCCTGAGCTCATACAAAGACACTGAGAGCCGCTCCAGTGACAGTAAGAAGTGGAGATGTTTCATCTACTGTACACATTTAGTGTGTACTCTAAGAGAAGTATTTTGCATACTATGCATTAATGTCGCACAGCCATTACCTATGTGCTTTTCATTACTGCACTGCAGTGCACATCAGTAAGCAATGGCTGAAAACAGTCATATCTCCATGAATATGGCACCATATACAGAGGTTACACAGTGAGGTCATTCATACAAAAGTATAGCTGTATGACTAGGATGCACAGGAATCAAGTGCATTGTGTGTTACAAAGACAGTGTGCTTAAATAGCTTGGTACAGCACCACATTACATCATGGTCTATAGTAGCCACAATGCTGTTGGTCTGTGTAGTGTGATAGTGTATAACATGAACAGTATGTAGCCACAGTGTATCAGGGGCTATGGTGGGTACAGTATTATTATTATTATTAGTCCATGTAATGTCCTAATGCATAATATACACAGTCACTCTCTCTAGCATACCTCTCAACTGCACATATTTTCACAGAATGTCCAGATTTTTGCTTCACATTTTTGGTCTGTTCCTCATAAAATTTATGATTTTCTGGATTTTTGTTGCAAATCAGTGAGGATTGAATTCACTAAATAATGACAGTCATTTAAATTTCAGACTTCATATCCTTCAGAAAATATATCTACATAACTAAATGGGTAGAGGTACAGCTTCATGTCCAGTAGGTCCTGGGTTAGAATACACGAAAGGGAAAATATGTATTCTAGGCTATTAAGGGCCTCTGGGCCAATAGCCCAGTATCATCCTATATGGTAACACAAAATTTTTTATTCTAGCAACTTTCTAAGTTTTTAAGAGCAATATTTAACATGTGTCTCTATTTTTAAAGCTTTGTCCCACCTTTATTTTTGGATTTATCTAGAATTTTGTGCTAAGATGTCAAGAGCTATGCACTCTAGTGCATTGTAGTCTGCAGTAGCCACAGTGCTATTTGTCAGTGTGTGTGTGTGTGTGTGTGTGTGTGTGTGTGTGTGTGTGTCTAGTGAACAATATGTAACCACAGTGTACTATGAGTTATGATGGGCATAAAGTTATTAGACCATGTAGTATGCCAGTGTGAAAGGTATACAGTACCTCATCTAGTGCATCATGATTTACAGTGGGTGCAATACTACTGATATTTTTAGTGTACCTTCCAGCCTGTAAAATGCTTACTGTCTCACCACAGAACATCATGCTGTGAGCACTTGCATTCTAATGTGAGGACCTAAAGTACAGAACACTTTTTTGTAGCATATTGGGGACTCCAAGGAGTATTATGCTATCCATCTGTAGGCTGTAACATTCCATCAAACACTCAGTCCTTAACCTCAGTACAGTACAATACAGTACTGGCTGCAGTTAACATAACCCTGTCTTATCTGTGTGGTGTGCCTGTGTGTAAATTGCTCAGTATCTTAATATTACACTTAGTTCCAAGTGAATGAATAAAGTAGACATTATCTTACCATATTGCACAGACACAATGTGATCACTATGCACAGTATCCCACTGAGTAATGTATATCACACCTCCCCAGACTTTATCATGGCCAGTGACAGGTGGATCCTGATATGTATTCGACTCATTTGTGGTCACCTCACTCAACTGCAATCACAAATGCGTCATGAATGCTATAAAATTTATTCAGCATTTCGAAGTTAAAAAGGTCACAGGAAAAAAAACATTTTTGCAGGAGAGCAAGTCCCACTGCATCCCGGCTACTTATATTTTATTTTACATTTGTTGACCGGGCTAGTCTAGCTGGATATATGTCCATTTTCAGTAGAGGCCCGGGGAGAAAAGCTCCAATATTAATTACAAAATTACAAAACAAGTATTATTGTGACATAAACATATTATTAATTACAATGAAATTTAACGTAAAAATTGATAAAAAAATGCATTGAGGTGAAAAGGGAAAGGTATCAGAGAGATGAGGAAGAAAAAGAATAGAGAAGAAGTGAGAAAGAAAATAAGAAAAAGAAAAGAGGAGATAGGGTTAGACTGGGTTAGTACAGGAGCAAATCCAGTGTTTATTGAGATAAAGTTTTAGATTCCTTTTAAACAGAGGGAGTGATGTGAGAGATGAGATCTCAGATGGAAGCTTATTCCATATTTTTCCAACAGCATTGGAGAATAAGCAGTCACCTGCTAAATTGTTAGTTTTAGTAGTATGGATCAGAGGTTTGTTAGAAGAGCACAGGTGTCTCAGGTTAGTGTAAGGTGTAATGAGACTGGAAAGTATTGGGGTTTTGCTAGATTGGTATAGGGTCTTGTGCACTATAGTAAGCTGTTGGAGTTTGAGTAGATTGGGGAGTTCGAGCCATCCTAGTTCTTTTAGGTTCAGGCAGTGATGGGTCCTGAAAGTAGATGCTGTAGCAAATCTAGTAATGTTATTATAGGATGTTACTAGTTTATTGAGGTTATTTTTAGAGAGATTGGTGAATATTGGTGAGGCATAGAGTAGGGTAGAGATTAGGTGGGTTCTAGCTATTGTAGTCCTTGCTAGTGGAGTGAGAAAGGGTTTGATTCTATATAGCGATCCTATTTTTTTGTTAACTGATTTTATAGTATTGTTAATGTGAGAATCAAAGTTGAGATTATTGTCTATAGTTATTCCTAGTAGCTTAGTGGTAAGATCAGGCGAGATAACTGTACTGTTGTTGGAAGTGAGAGTGAAGTGTAAAGGAATGGACTTTCGGGTAGGTGAGAAGAGTAGTAGTTTAGTTTTCTTAGGGTTAAGGAGCAGGCATCGTTGAGAGAACCATTGTTCTACAGTGTTAAAGGCGTTTTGGGTAATAGACTGGAGTTCCGTTAGTATATATACTAACTCCAAGGTCGTAGTATCACACAGAAAGGTACAATCCATGGTATAATGGCAAATCATCTTTCCAGGAGAAAAGCCACCTGGACTTATATTAGTGATTGCAAATAGTAGTGTTGATTACTATGGAAGTGAGCTGTGGTGGTGCAGCGGTTAGCATTTTCACCTCACAGCAAGAGGTTCTCCAGTTCGATTCTTGGCTGGAGTGCCTTCTGTACAGAGTCTGCATGTTCTCCCCGTGGTCGAATTCACTTTAAAAGACATGCAGGTAGGTGTGTTTGCGTGTGTGTGTGTGTGTGTGTGTGTGTGTGTGTGTGTGTGTGTGTGTGTGCCTTCTTTGAAGGTTGGGCGCTGGGCTGGCAACTCAACACCGTAAAGATTCACTGCCAATCATTAGCGGACCAGAGTTCTGCTGTGGTGACTCTTAACCGGGAAAAGCCGAAAGACAGTTTTTTTAGTTTCGATTACTAGGGTATCAAATATGTCTGGCTCTGCGACATGGATATACATGGGTCTATGCAGTGTAATTGCAGAAAAAGTGCTCAACATTTATTTATTGATATTTGATTACAAGGAAAGCCCGACTGAGTAGGAGCCCATTTCAGTAGAGGCTCAGGGAATAAAGCTCCAAAGTATTATAAAAACATTTTAAAAGCAATAATTTTAAAATCTTTGAAAATAATATGTAAACATCTACACTTTAAATAATTATACCAAATTAGATATAATGTGAATACATTGCTAAAAACAGATACAATTTATATGACAATGATTTAATAGTTAATGAAATTTTAGCCAGTTTAGACAAATTAAAGGTAAGTTAGTGTAATACAAACAGGAATTGCAATATGAAGTGAGAGAAAAAAACAGGGTTCTGGCATATTTAGATACAGAGTCAGGAGAGAGAAACTGATTGAAGTACAGAAGTGAGCGAAGAAGGGGGAGTAGGGAGGTGTAAGTATGAATAGGTACGTATTCATATTTAGGGATATAGATTATTCTGGTATAAGCAAGAACAGAGGCAGATTTTGGATAGGAAGTTTTTCAAAATGGTTTTAAAAGACTGTATAGAGGGTGTTGACCTGATGGATATAGGTAAGTAGTTTCAGGCCTTAGCAACATGGTATGAGTACAGATTTAGACTTTTTAAAGTTATACAGTGGTGGGTTCTGAAAGGGGTATTTGCTGCAATTTTAGCCACTTTATTATAGCATTGTTTAAGTTTTGCTTCTTTGTGACACCTGGAAGTTAGTAAGGATGGGTGCGCTACAAATAGCGAGGGGCTGGTAAGTAGTGGCAAGTGTAGTTTTAGTTGAATTGGTGAGAAGAGTTTTGGCTCTGTAAAGCATCCATAGTTTTTTGTGATTTTTTTAAAATGCAGTTTTGTATATGCAGGTCAAATTTAAGATTATCATCCACTGTCATCTCTAATAATTTGTTAAGAGAAGTGACTTCAATGGTTATTTTATTAAGAGAAAGGGTTTCAAACTTTGTTTAGGGATTTCGGGGAAAAAAGTATTTGGGGGGGGGGTTTGAGCATGAGCTGTGAGTTACAAAGCTATGTTTCAATGGCTGTTAAAGCTTCCCGAGTATTTTTTTAAATGTGCCAGATTGTTTGCTGTGCATATGAGTGTAAAGTCATCTGTGTATTGTATTAGGCAGACCTGTTATGTGGATGTGTGGAGTGTGTTGGTGAGAATGTTAAAGATGAGGGATCCAAGGATAGAGCCTTGTGGTACACAGGTGATGACCAGGAGGTATGGAGAGAAGGTGGAGTGCCATTTTACTGACTTATACCTATTGGACAAATTGCTTTGTAACCGTAAAAGGGTGGACTTAGACCTAGTGAGGTAATCTGAAGTAGAGGTTTGCCATGTCAAACTGTATCAAAGTCTTTAGACAAATCTAGAGATAAGGATGCGACTAGTTCACTGTTATCTCTACCTTTATTGACACTATCTATAAAAATCTGAAGTCCAGTGTTGCTACTAAGGGAAGGACAGAAACTGCGCTGTGTTAGGGATAAGAATTCTTCCCACAGGAGATAGTTTAGCAATTGATTTTTAATACATTTTTCAAGTATTTTAGAGAGGGGGATATAATTGCTTCAGGTTTAAAATTAGTAATGTCTTTTGAATTTCCTCCTTTGTGTGTAGAGGGATAATGTGTGATTTTTTATTTTCCAGAGAGAGGGAATGTGGGATTCCTGGAATGACCTATTTATTAGGACCAAGACAGGATAAGAAATGCTATTGAGTGTTATTTTAAGGTCATCTGATGAAATAGAACGTAGCTTAAGTTTGTTTAGGAGTAGTTTTATATAGAATGCGGGGACAGGTTTGAAGGTGAAAGTGGATGTGGTGATATGTGGTTGTTGGGCATTGTTGAGATTAAATGTTGGGTAATCCTTAGTTAGGGACACTATACTATCTATGAAACAAGAGTTGAATTCTATTGCAGTTTTGAGTGGTGAGTTATCAAAATAGGGGTTAGGGTTGAATTTTTGGCTGGGATGTCTTGCAATGTCTTTCGGCTTCTCCTGTTTGGGGTCACCACAGCAGATCACCAGTCTGTGGTGACCCCTGAGGCAGGCACACACAGACACACACACACACACACACACACACACACACACACACACACACGCGTGCGCAACTACTCCATGTCTTTAAAACTCACTTGACCACTGGGAGGACATGCAGACTCCGCACAAAAGGCAGTCTGGATGAGAATCTGACCAAAGAACCTCTTGCTGTGAGGCGACATTGCTAACCACTGCACCACCCCAGCTGGGATGTAAGATTTCTTTAATGCCTGACCAGAATTTTCAAGGTTGTGTTCACTATTGTTCTGAATGTTGTTATAGTGTATTTTTTTGTCTTCATTTATTTGCTTTTTAGTACAGTTACAGAACATTTTGAAGTTTTTAAGATATTGTGGTGTGTTATATTTTTGTCCCTTTTTTTCTATTCTGCATTAGCGTTCTACTCTTTTTGGATAGCCAAATTGCATTATTTATTTTTAGTCTCTTCCTTCTTGGAGGTGCAAGGCTATTTAGGATATTTTAGAAAGTTGTATTGAATTCATTTACATCATTTACAGCATCATCTAAGGGGAGGATTTTTAGGCTGTTTCAGTTAATAGATGATAGTGTAGTAATGAATGTTTTGGGGTTAAACTTGGACAGGTTGTGTGTTGTTTTATAAGCATGCTG
Organism: Protopterus annectens; assembly: GCF_019279795.1. NCBI lineage: Eukaryota > Metazoa > Chordata > Ceratodontiformes > Protopteridae > Protopterus > Protopterus annectens. The sequence goes on from NC_056728.1 coordinate 944,790,239, forward strand.
TTAAGTGGATGTGTGAAATGTCTCGTTGTATAGATTGGGAAATGGTCACTGAGAGAGTCTGACATTGTACCTGCGGTGGTGAATTTGCCTAGGTCAGACATTAGGATCTGGTCTAATAAGAAATTTGATGTCTTACTATAATATGTGGGCTATTAACTCATTACATCCGAGTGACGTTTCAAGGTGATCTGCAGTTAACTCCTACTGACGCCTCTAGGCATCAAATATTGCTTGTTCATATTTGCATCAAATTCCAAAATCAATCTATGTACAAGGTTTTAAAAGATTTCATGTTAAAGCTTACATGATACCAAACTAAACTGCATTATATGTGACCTCTGTCTAGTGCAGGTACAAAGATATTAACTGTTGTTTTTATTATATAATTTTCACATTTTTCTAAATATCTCAACAATCTAGTAACACAGACAGAACTCCTTAGCCTCATATGAAAGCCCTCAGCTAGATGAATAAAATGCTAACAGTATGCATGTAACTTGAGTGGTTGCTGAGATACCAACTGTGTTTAACTGTGTTAAATGTGACTTATAAAATTCAGTTTAAGACCTAGAACCTAGAAAATACTACCACTATAAAAATATTTTGTGCTGAAGAGTTTGCAATTTATACTTCTTTCATAATCCATATAGTTCTAGAGATATGAATATTTGTTTGAAATCTGAGGACCTCGTTTGATTCTGTCAAAAGTCTTAGGCTCCGCCCATTGAAAGTTGTGATACCCCAGCAATGGCCCAGTAATCAAGGAACCTCAATTCTCACCACTAGCAACAGTGGGGGACGTACACAGTGGGAGGATGACAAATACACACAGTAAAGTGCAATTGCCCTTAAGAGCACACCAAGATGACAGTCAGTCTGGGGCTGGTTTCTCCCTCTTTCTCCAGATCCCCAATTACACTCCCCACTGGTACAGCTATAGAGTTGAGATCTCACCTGAGTGGCCAAGCTAAGACCTCCAGCACCATCTCTGTCCAACCAGTGCTTCGTGCCCCTGCCCAAGTAGCTGACACACATACACACACACACACACACACACACACACACACACACACACACACACACACACACACACACACACACACACTTTGAGATTTATACACACACACACATGCATACACACACACACACACACACACACACACACACAGGCACACACACACACCTGGGAAAGGCTGGCACAGGTTTACCAGCTATGCCCCCTTCTGCCCAGACCTATAAGGCAGTTTTTCTTGCCACCAGCCACTACTTATCAGGCCCTTAGCAAAGGGTGTCCAATCTTACTTTGTAATGTTACTATAAATCCAAATGGCAGTTTGACCAAGAGCAAGGCTATTAGGAGTGGCCCACAGTGTCACCAAATACATATGCAAGTACTCTCAGAGCTTAAATATGTCTCACAAAATATCAGCCGCAAAAATAGGTTTAAATATATTTAATAATAAATAATAAAAGAAGAAAATACTCAGTAAATCATCACAGTAACTTCAGAGTTCCAAATCACAGGAAATATTTAAAACAATGTTGCAGGACAGTCTCCAATAAATACATAAAACATTTAAACTAATTTTTACTATATTCCTTACTGAATCTAAAATAAATTACTGTACCCTAGTTAACTTACTTACAGCAAGGCAAGTGCAGATGTAATGAGTGGATGTTTCCAAGTCAAAGACAGAATACAAAATGCACAGTCACTCTTTCAGAGAGTTCTTAAATTATTATCAATATTACTACTGGGATACTTGCAGCACAACATCACTTTTTGTCACCTAAATTTAGTTCCCAGACTCAACAACCGTTGCTAGAAACTGCTAGCATTTAGCATCTCACTGCAAAAAAACATAGCCTTCAGATGTTTGCAACTGCTGGGAGACATAAACAATAAAAACACTTACAAAATAATGCAGGAGGCTCCCTAGTTTTAGACATCCTGTCTCCTTGCCTCATTGAAACTAACTTTTATGGCGCAGTTATAAAGCAATTTAATTTCAATATTTTACTGAAGTTTTGCAAGTTAACCTTCTATGTGCCAGTTCCCACTGTTAAAACATATATATTTACACATTTACAATAGTTTATATACATTTCTGTTCTAATCCAGCAGGGTACACTGTGATCACATATCTAAGCTTCATACTGTACAAACCCTTTTCACACACACGTCTATACCAGCAGTTTGATATACACATAACATACAGTTCTAATACATTTGTAATACAAGCATATGAATCATGTTGACATTCACAACTGACATATAATTATTTCGGTCCTATCACGAAATCGAAAAGACTGGTAATCGAACTGCATTTACATTGAAAATGCCAATTATCAAAGTTGCTCTTGTGGGGGCTGTGCCCCCCACACCCCCCACTAATTATATATACCAACTCTGAGATTGCACTACAGGGAGGAAAGGGCAAATTTTCCAATCTTCACTGTACTGGGATCTCACAAAAAACACATCAACGAACAGCAATTCGATGTGAAATGCCATTCAATTACCAGTCTTTTTGATTTGGTGATATAGACCCAATTATTTAAAAAAATCCAGATAGCTGAGCTGGCAGTATTTCCTTTTGTTGCAGAAGTTACACTGCAAACTTCATGTGCTGCATTGGAGTGAATGAGTTAATTAGTTGCGTGAAACCATATAAGTTCATGCTATAAGTAGGGAGTTACTGGTTAAATCTAACTAACTGATATTGACATCACCTTGTAGGGTTTTTTCTTGTGGAATTGTTATCAATATCCAATGTAGGATATAGTCCAGTATAGCTGTGTGGTTGCCAGGAGGGATGTATCTAGTTTTGTTTGTATGCTTGTTATTTCCCTGAAAAGCTAATTCCACCTAAAATGCGGCTTTTCAGTGCTTCCGTGGATCCCTAGTGATATGTGCATTGCTTACTATACTTATTTCCTTGTTTCACTTGAAAGAAAGTTACTGTTTGTCATTTTTGCATTTAAGTTACCTGGCACTTGCTCACTAAAGCAATTATATAAGTCAGCACTAAAAAATTAAAAGCACTACACCCTCACAAACTCCCCCTGGAGTAACTTGCTCCCCATTGGCCATTTTTTTCAATTATAAAGAAATTCCCAATACTATTCTAGCATGTCCAAAGGTCAGTTGTCAATCTCCTCTCCAGTCCAGCTGGTGAATTTGGGAATCTTGAGGCAATGTTACAACTGCCTCATGTACACAGACAACCCTCTCCTCCTCCCAACAAATTCCAACACATGTGAGAGATGCAACCATATAGCCAAACTGGAGGCTAAGCTCTCTCAACTCAGTACTGGCGTAACCAGTCAGGAGGAGAAGGAAACCACACTCACTACAATTCCAGTCTCACATAGACCTACCACGACAGCAAACCAAACACATAAACACACAAAAACATACTTGGAGGCTCTAAATAAAAATCTGCCTAAGCAGCAGAGACCTCTAAAGCAGACACCCAAGCAACCGCTACTCCAAAACAAAACACGTGCAACACATAGCTCACAAAGCCAGTGTGCCGAACAGTCACAGCCCTTAAGGCTAAACAACACACCTGATACACTTGTAATAGGTGACTCTATCATCAGGCACACTGACGTCCCGCTCACCAGGCTGAACAAGGAGAAGGTCACGGTGAGCTGCCTGTCGGGTGCTAGGATCCGCCACATAACACAAGCACTCAGATCACTCCAAGGCAAGTACAAATATGATTCAGTCATTGTCCATGCTGGTGTGAATGACCTGAGACGTACCTCCCTGGACTACATGAAAAGAGACATAGAGGAGCTCTCTGAGCATATAGCCCAGGCCGGTATGACCCTGACCTTAAGTAGCATTTTACCCTCACCAAGAATGATGCCACAGTATGAAGACAAGATGATCAATTTCAACAATTGGCTTAAGTATTGGTGTCATTCAAAGGGGATCCAATGCCTGTCAACCTGGGATGACATGCTCGACAAGCCACGATGCTTCGCTAGGGACGGCTTGCACCTGTCACCCCTGGGCTTTCGGATATTGGCAAAGGCTCTTGCTATCCCCATAGTGCCTTTTTTAGGCAAGGCTCAAAAGACAAACCCACCTCCATAGGTATCACAAGGGATAAGAAACTAAGAGTAATGCTACTCAACGCCAGAAGTCTAAACCTCAAGATGCACACACTCAAAACTCTCCTTAGCATGGAGAACATCGATATCTGTGCAGTAACAGAAACCTGATTCAAGGCTCTCGAGAGCACCCCAGCACTACCAGGTTATACCTCATACCATGCTTTTCAGCCCCAAAACTTGGACCGAACCACAAAAGGAGGGGGAGTATCAATATTCGTCAAAGATACCCACACCTCCAGGTTGGTGGCACAGCACGAAGCATCAGAGACTATCCATGTGCAACTAACAGTGGGTAAAACTGTTTTCCAGTTTATAGCCTGCTACAGACCACCCTCCCAAACCCAGGAACCCCACTCAGCCTTCCTGAGAACACTGGAAAATATGAAGGTCTCTCCAAACACCATTATATTGGGTGACTTTGACTACCCAACCATAGACTGGGAGCATTACTCTAGATCCAACACCCTAGCCCAAAGGTTCCTAGAATTTATAAACTCAAATGCTATGGAACAACTTGTTACCACTCCCACAAGAGGGGAAAACATACGGGACCTGATCACCACCAACATGGGGACTCTATGCTCCAGACCAGAAGTGTATCCCTCACTGGTAAGATCAGACCATAAACTAATCTCACTGGATATTCACATCCCGACCCCACCCCATGCCCAGAAAACCAAAGTGAAAAACTTCTCTAAAGCAAATTTCACACTCCTCAAAACCGAGGTGGAATCCTTCAAAGCCCCCGGGCCTGTGGATAATACGGCCCAGACCACAAAATCCTTTATAAACGCATTCTATGAACACCTTCAGGAATGCATGGATCATGCAATCCCAAATAAAACCAAGACCCAATCCTCCAAAGGCAGACGTCCTGTCTGGTGGACCCCAGCCATAAACAAACTATACAATAGAAGGAGGAAGCTACTACATGATAGAGCAAAATCCCAAAAAGGGAAGGCATCTCTGATCAGTATTAGCAAAAAACTACGGGCACTCATAAAATCGTCTAAGGCCAGCTTCGAGAGAAAAATTGCACAGGACACTAAGGATAATCACAAGGCTTTCTTTAGTTATGTTAGGAACCTGGGTGGGAATTCCCAGATATGCTCAGAATTAGTCCAAAATGACAAAAAATACACCGAACCCACAGACATTGCCAACATCCTAGCTGACAGGTTCAGTGCAAACCCCCCCCCTCCCCACCAAATGGGCTAATATCTATCCCAGCAGAGTGTTGCCCCCCTGACATCTCAGATGCTCAGGTAAGAGCTGCCCTCTCCAAAGCAAGAAATACAGCATCAATGGGACCAGACGGTGTCCCGGGCTGCGTCCTACATGAACTCCAAGAAGAGCTAAACCCAAACCTAAAACTACTGTTCAATCTCACCCTTACTACAGGATATGTACCCAAAGAGTGGCGTACAGCAACAGTGGTCCCTCTCCACAAAGGTGGTGCCTCAACGGATCCTGGAAACTATCGCCCCACAAGTCTCACTAGCTTGGTCTGCAAAGCTATGGAAAGGATCATCATGGACCTTATAAATAAAGATGTTGGGGACCTACAGACACTGGATCCTACCCAGTTCGGCTTTGTTAAGGGCAGATCCTGCCTCTTAAACCTGGTCGATTTCTTTGAAACAGTCACCAAGGCCATTGACAAGGGGAAGGTGGTCCACACAGCCTACCTGGATCTCGCAAAAGCCTTCGATACAATACCCCACTCGGGCATTATAGATAAGCTCACCAGCTTAAATATAAACCCCTGTGTCACTAGATGGGTTGCAAACTGGCTCAAGGACAGAACCCACATGGTTAGAATAGCTGGAGCCATGTCAGACTCCAAACCAGTTACAAGTGGCATCCCACAAGGCTTAGTCCTGGGACCTCTCTTGTTCGGTATATATTTCTCGGAGGTACAGGCCAACATGGAAGGACTGTGGCTGACCAAGTTCACAGATGACTGCAAACTGGGTGCCATAATAGACTCTCCTGCCGACACAAGCATCCTCCAAAAGGGCCTCATAGAAACAGACAACTGGTGCCAGAGCCATGGCCTCAAGCTAAACACCAAAAAGTGTATAGTCATCCCCTTTGGCAAAAACAAAGTGCCCACAAATTACCACATAGGTGGTAATCCATTAAGTACAGAAGAAGTAATTAGGGACCTGGGGACCCAAGTTGATAGCAATCTCTCATTTGACAACCACATGGCCAAAGTGGTTAGAAAAACATTTTATATAGCCCACCTAATCATGAAAGGATTCACATCTAGATCAGGGGAGGTCATCGTGCCTCTACTCATCCCTCATCAGGCCCATAATTGAGTACAATGCCCCTTTTGGGATGTACCTTACCAGACACCTGCAGCAACTGGATAGACCCCAAAAGTACCTCACCAAGAGGATCAAGGGGCTCAAACAGATGCTGTATGCTGCCCAGTTAAAGAAACTCCAGCTCTACTCAGTGGCATACCGCCTGCTCAGAGGCGATCTGTGCCTGATGTATAAAGCCATGTCCAACCCGGAATTAATGGACATGCTGCACCTCAGAAAATGCAAATCCCATCGAGCTACATGCTCGAGGGACTTGAACCTCAGCACTGAAATAAATAGGACATGCTGGAGGGACAGATTCATAACCCAGAGGCTCCCTTCACTCTGGAATAAAATCCCAGTCCAGGTTAGGCAGAGTCCCTCATTGACTCTCTTCAAGAGGAATCTTGATGAATGGATGGGAGATCGTAGGTTTACCCCGGGTATCACTTCTGTGTCACTGTTAGACAGAGGCACAGTATACTAACCTCGTAAAAGGGCATAGCAAAATTAATTTAAAATGGGTGACAAAAGCCATACACACTCTGGCTAGGCTTATAAATGCCCTAGGGCAGATAGCCTAGTATGAACCTATAATACATTATGTGTTTATTTTCAGGAAAGTAGTAAGAATGTCTGCTGAATTTAATTTTGGTATTGGTTTTGTTGTAGGAGGAAATGTGGAAGTTGTTGGGAAATATTAAAGCAATACCACCATCTTTCCTTCATATGGTCATTACAAATTACGTTATAGCTGGGGGTATAATTTCAGAGTCGTTTATATATGGTTTAAGACAAGTTTCAGTTATACTGAGAATATCAGGCTTGTATTGGGTAATCCAGGCATTTTTTTTATGGTGACAAAGTTAGATTACCAGGGTAGGGGGTTGACTGCTGTGGAGTTAGAGTAGTGTGTGGAAGGCAATTGATGTTTGTAATAGGTGGTTCCAGGACTGGGGTGACTGTCTCCTCTTGGGAGAATTTTAGGCTTTTGGGGTATTATTGATCCTTGTTTTTTGGAGAGTATTTTTCCATTTAATTTCATTTTGATACAAGCTGAAATGGAGTTAATCACTCTATATTTGGTGTAAAGGTGAAGTGGATCATTAAGCAGGTTTGGTGCGATATGTGGAGAGTTTAAGGAGAAGTATGGATAGGTGGTTGGGACAGAGTAGGAGAGATGTTGACAGCTATTATTGAATCATGGTAGGATGAGAGATGGTTCGTAAGGAAGAGAAGAATTTTGGAAAAGTTGAAGAGTAGCTTGATTAAGTTAAGGAAATTCATATTGTATTGATTGCAGGTAGTGGGGAAATAGAAATCAAGATGGAATAAGGAAGTTTCAGGGCTGGAGGATATTTAATGGTGGAAGGAAGAGAGTTAGGTTGTCCTGGTATCTTCTCTTATATTTCTGAAATGTAAGAACTACAGGGATTTGAAAGCATAGAGTATGAGGATGTCTTTCGGCTTTTTCCGGTTAGGGGTCGCCACAGCGGATCTCTGGTCTGCTAATGATTGGCAGTAGATTTTTCACAAATGCTGAGGTGCCAGCTCAACATCCAACCTTCAAAGAAGGCACGCCCATTTACACATGTCTTTCGAACGCCACCCAACTGTGGGAAGGACATGCAGACTCCACACAGAAGGCACTCCCCACACTCCAGCCAAGAATCGAACGGGAGAACCTCTTGCTGTGAGGTATCAATGCTACCGCTGCACCACTGCAGCTTCCTTTAAGACAGGAAATAGTGAGTGTTTATTTAGGGAAAGCTGAATAATAGATAGGTACTGTTGGGGAGGAGTTTAAGTATGAATGGATATAACGCAAAGCAGTATGGGAGGGTGAAAGGCTGTTGGAAATGATGCTAAATTTTATATGGAATTTGGAAAATAGACAAAGAGAGGAGTGTTTGCATGATAGTAAGAATGTTGTTTGGGAGGGTTGTATGTAGGAAGTATAATGGTAGAGTAAGAGAGTGTGGGTAGAAATTAGGGTTATACTTGGTTTGGCAAAGTATGGTAAAGTAAAAAATTATCAATGTGAACCTTCTCAAACCATGTTCAGCTGAAAACAAATCCTTCACAAATAAAAGAACAAAAAAAAATGTTTTTGCAGGGGCGAGCCTCCCCTGCACCCCCACAACCCTTGAATCTTAAATATATCAACTCTGAAACCACACAGCAATGGAGAAAGGGAAAATTGCCACTACCTGTTGTACTGAAGTCACCTACCTTGCTAGTTCAACCACTTATTACATAACTCATTGTGTTTGACAAACTGAGTGCTCAACAACTAGAATATCAATGTTATGTATACACACACACACACACACACACACACACACACACACACATACATACATACATACACACACATATATACACACACACAGACATATGTGTGGCTCCCTATTGAGATGTTGAAATGCTGAATGCTGACAAGATGAACAAAAAAAAAAGACTGAAAACACAGGAAAGAGTGACTCCCGAAATTCGCTCCTCTTGTTTAAATTTCTTTCTGGGGGACAAGCCCCCCTGCATCCTGAAACTTATATATACCAACTTTGAGATCACCCTACCTTGGAGAAAAGAGAATATTCTGTGAAATTACATCTTGGTCTTAGTATATGTCAGTCTATTTTTTCTGCCATTCAGTCTCAATAGTTTGGACTTTGTTTAGTGGTTCCTGACATATATATATATATATATATATATATATATATATATATATATATATATATATATATATATATATATATATATATGCTACACCAAAACAGAGAGCTGCTCAGATTTAGAAGAAGAGCTCTAAGGGTAAAAAAAAGACAGAAAAGTATTGTAGAAGAGAAATGGAATCTGTCAGTAAACCCTCACAGAAGAAATATATTTTCACTAGTTGCCTGTTACAAGAATGAACTAGATAAAGGGGAAAGCCTAAAATTCTTTTTCCATGAAAAGAGACCAACTTCTCTACATCATATTAGGATACTGATGAAAATAATGCTGATTTGGTTGATGTCCAGATAAGCTTTACCAATTTCACAAAGTCTTAGTAGAAAGGCAATACACTGAGGAGCTAGAGAAATATTGATGTTATGTAGTCCTATCTCACCGTAATTCTTGCTGGATGGGTTCAAAGCCGATATTTGGCTCCAACTTGGCCGATACTAAAGCTCGAGAGCTTTTACTGGCTCAAGGCTAGCCCCTATCCCATGGTGTCTCACGGCAATTCCCCAGATCTCATTTGCCGCAAAAGCATCAAGGTTGTGTCTTACTGGCTCGTTGGCTAAGTAAAATGATTTTATACTATATTAGTCCTTTTCTACCTTTTTTGTATCTGATACATATATTGGTAGTTTCTTCTGTCTTGTGCAACTGTTTTTTGAAAGTTTTCAACCACTTTCAACCCCCCCTTAGGACTGTATGGCCCGTTTAAGTTAGAGGACCATAGTGCCCATTTAAGTTAGAGGGCCTTTCCTCCCTGTGTGTGTGTGACTGTTAAAAAAAAAAAACTTTTCTTCACCTTTATTGTTGTTAATACTGTCATTATCTGTTGTGTTAGTGTTTAAGAATGTCTAAAGATAAAGTTAAGGATCACAAGGATCATCACCCTTCGGGGTTCAAAAAATGTGATAGGTGTGCACAGAAAATGTCTCTTACAGACAGCCACACCAGTTGTGTATATTGTCTTGGTGAAGCCCATTTACAGGAACCCTGCACCTTCTGTCACACTTTTTAGTACAAGAGTTTTGATCAAAAGGAAGAGAAAACTCATTGACAGGGGTCTCATGACCAGTTCCTTCCAGGAACAGCTGGAACTTGGTCAGGCAGCTCCAAAATCTTCAAAGAGAAAATCATCGGCCCCAGCTTCTGAGCCAACCAAAAAGGCTAAAGCATTGGAACCAAGGAGTTCTGGTTCTGACTCTGCTTCATCTTCGGTGCTGTCAATTTCATCAGTTCCGAGACAGTCTTCAGTACCGAAGATTTTGCCCGACATCGAGACTGTATCTCCTACATTGAGAGCTCCTATTTTGGAGAGAAGGAGGTCTCCTTCTGTCTCTCCCAGATCCTCCAGGACCCTATCAGATGAGGACATCAAGAGGGTGGTGAAGAGGTTGCTTTCAGATCCAGCTCTGGCTAGAAAATTGGCCCCTCCAGACCCAAAGGTCTCGGAGCCGACCCTCTTACCGATCACTGTTCCTCCTCAGACTGCTTTGCTCTCGGAGCCTATTACATCAGGTTCCTCTGTCTTTGACCCTTCGGCTCCGGGGATTCAACCTGTTTCCTTGGAGCCAATTAATCTATCCTCGATGGCTCAGTCCGGAGCCAAGGGTTCTGGGGTCTGATGCTCTCGTGTCGACTCCGAGGGGGGTAGTCACCCTGGGTTTGGAACCGAACCTCCCTCCCTGAGCCTCAGCTCAACTCAGCTCGGCTCCCACTTCTGCTTCAGAGCCATTCACTCTTTCTAGGAGTCAATCATCCACCCCCTTGGAGCGGAGGTCTTCTTCGGAGCAGGGGAGAAAGGCTTTCAAAGCTATAGAGAAGGCTTTATCCTCTGCCAAAGCCATTCCTTTGGAACCTGTATCCCACCAACAGCAGGCACAACCTCTTCCCCCCAACACCCCCACAGTGTAGGGAACCAAAGCCCCAAGTAGTCCCCATTGGAGGTGCCCCCTCTTCTGAGACCTCCCCAGATTATCCCACTGGAGAGCTCCCAGGGAAGAGGTTATGTAAGAGGAAACATGTCGACTCCCATGAGTCTGTCACATCAGACACTGATTTAGAGGAATCAGAAGAGTCCCCTAGATCCCCCTCTGAGGATGTCTCCTTCTCTGACATCTTAGAAATCCTTAGACAGAGGGGTGATTGGAAGACCTCTAACCCTACTGAGGATGAAACAGTGTATCTTGAGGCCTTTGGCTCCTGCCCTTCCACCTCTTGGGTGACACCGCCTTATGACCAACTTTTGGGGGTCATATCGCGGAAAGCATGGACCTCTCCAAATTCAGTGGAAGCCGTCCGGAGGAGGTCAAACAAATTTATGACAGCACCTGAGGACAAGTCTTTCCTTAGTAAGGGAGTTCCAGTTGATGCTATGGTGGTAGCAGCAGCCACCAAGAAGGAATTAACTGAGACGTCTTCTAATATCTATCCTCCTAACAAGGAGTCCAGGACGATGGATAGGTATGGGAAGCGTACTTTTTCTTCAGCGGCATTTACATTAAGATCGCTGAATTACCGGACTCATTTTATTCGTCTTCAGAGGGATCTCCTGAAAGAGTTAGGAAATACCCTCCAGGGTTCAGTAGCTCCAGGTTTCTGTGCAGTTCTCCACCCTTACTTCCATAACTAACTCCTCCATGAGGCTGATCTCATATGTGGCAGATGGAGCGAGCAGGGTAGCCACAGCAGGAATATCCCTCAGGAGACATTCGTGGATGCATCTTTGTAATTTTACAGAATCCTTCAAGTCTTCCTTCACTAACATTCCATTTGATGATTCACCTCTTTTTGGACCCCAAATGAAAGAGACTTTGACTAGGTGCGAGCAGGAAGGAAAAAACATATCTGCCATTGGAGTCTGTTTCTCTCTCCCATCCATACCTTATCCTAAGGGTAATACAGGAAGGAAAATGTGGTTCCGCAAATCCCAGAAAGGTTTTCCTCAGTCACAAGGTCAACCCTCCCCCAGAGGCAGAGGGGGAGGATATACTGGAAGACGCCTCCCTTGCGGCAGAGGAGGTCAGCAACATCAGGGAGACAGAAAAGCTTTCTCTGATCATCCCTTCCATCGACCCTAAGGGGTTGCCCGACTGTCCATCTCTGGAAGCAGTCGGGGGTCGTATATCACTGTACCCAAGCGCCTGGCTAACTATCACTCAAGATCATTGGGAACACACAATAATATCCAGAGGTTACCTGATTCCCTTTATTTCTGAAACCCCAACAAACTGGTCTCTTCCAGACGTACCACCCATCCAACTAGACCGTGCAACATCAGAGGTCATCTTGTTGCTGCAAAACAGAGTCATCCAAGAAGTCCCCGCAGAGCAAGTAGGATCCTGAACTTACTCTCGATTCTTTTTAGCTCCAAAAAAGACAGGGGCTGGAGATCAATTCTAGATCTCAGCAGGCTCAACAAGCATGTAAGAAAATCAAAGTTCCGAATGGTCACTCTGCAGTCGATATTTCCCTTTATCGGGAAAGACAACTGGATGTGCTCAATCGATCTCCAGAATGCGTACTACCACATCAAAATGGACAGGCACTTCAGGAGACACTTACGTTTCTGGCTGGGAGCCAGTCATTTTCAGTTCAGAACACTGCCCTTTGACCTCACTACAGCCCCCAAAGTGTTTTCCAAATGCATGGCAGTGGTAATGGCTCACCTGAGACGTCAAGGATTCCAGGTGTTTCAGTACCTAGACGTCTGGCTCCTCACTGCTACCACCAAGCATCAACTCATAAGGACCAGGGACGAGACTCTATACTTGTGCACCAGCCTAGGTATCACTGTCAACTTGCAAAAGTCAGTCTTATCTCCCTCGCAGCATATTGTATATCGAGGCTCAGAAATAGACACAACCACCATGTCAGTGAAGCTAACACGGGAAAGAGTGGATTCTCTACACAATCTGGTCAGATCCATACTAAATCAACAGAGAGTCCAGGCCAGAATAGTCCTTCAAGTCCTAGGGACTATGGCCTTCGCCATCTTATTAGTTCCTCTTGCTCGCCTACATATGAGGATTCTCCAATGGATGCCATTTGCACAATGGTTGATGCAAGACCTTCCATTGTCTCACCAGATATTAATAACAAATGCATGCAAAAAGGATCTGACATGGTGGTTACACACGAAACAACTTGTCCTAGGTCGTCCACTTGTTCCTCCCCAAGAGAAAGCAGTTTTGACCACAGACGCTTTCCAGATAGGGTGGGGGGGGCATTATCTGGGAATGACAGCCCAAGATACTTGGCAGAACCATGAGAACCACTTGCACATCAATGTTCTGGAGATGAGAGCAGTGCTGTATGTGTTGCAAGCACTTCACAGCTCTCTTCCCACCTGGATGATTGCAATTCAGTCAGACAACATGTCTGTCGTATGGTACATAAACAAGCAGGGGGAAACCAAGTCTTACCCGCTTTGCAGAGAGGCCTTAAGAGTTTGGAAATGGGCAATGGATACTCAACGCTTCCTGATAGCAACGCATATCCTGGAGAAATCCAACGTAATAGCAGACAAACTCAGCTGAGCAATTCTGATGCCTCACAAGTGGTCCCTGAATCCAATGGTTGCGAAACAGATCTTTCACAAATGGGGTCAGCCTTGCTGCGATCTATTTGCCACTCACCTGAACACCAAATGCACCACCTACTTTGCCCTCATTCCCCATCCGGGGATGTAACCCAGGGATGCTCTAGTTCATGATTGACCCCCGGGACTTCTTTATGCCTTTCCTCCTTTTCCACTCATCCCCAAAGTAATACAGAAAGCAAGACAGTTGAGTTCCTTGATCCTCATTGCTCCTTACTGGCCTCTACAAGTTTGGTTTCCTTTCCTGTGGCCCTACCTCTTGGAGGAACCATGGATTCTGGACCCATCTCCAGATCTCCTGATTCGGCATTCGGAACAGTTCCATCCCTCCATCCACACCCTCAAACTGACAGCATGGCTTCTCCAATTCCACGTATAGCCAGGTGTATTCCCTTATCCCCAGCAGTCAAACACATCCTAATTTCATCCCATAAACCTTCCACTCAGAAACTATATTCTAGCAAATGGAAAAGGTTTTCCCTTTGGGCTACGAATCGGGGCTTAGATCCATATACGGCTCCTTTGGAATCCATTTTATCCTTCCTAACAACAATTTTTCATGAAGGAGCGGCAGCCACCACAGTTAGAGTTTAATTAGCTGCCATTTCCAATTTCCATTTTGATTTCATGGGAAAAAAGATTGCTGTTCTGGTTGTTCGCTGTTTTGAGTATTCGAGATTTAGGGGTCGATATAACAATGCTAGATCATCTGATCATTCATTATTATAATATAAACCCATATATAGCAGTGGACATTGTAGGTCCAGTTGTAAAACTGAGTAAGGGACACCAGTATATTTCACTAATTACTGACTGCAACAAAATGTCCTGAGGTAATAGTACTACTGGAAAGAGGCAATGCAAGATCTATAGCCAAATAACTGGTGCATTTTTTTTCCTAAGATAGGTAGGTATGTTCCAAGAAATTCTTACTGACCAAACACCCCATTCATCTCCAGAGCAATGTATGTTCTCTGATAATTCTTTAAAGTGAAGCAACTGAGAATGTCTGTGCAACAGCCTCAGAGATATGAGCTAGTAAAGCACTTTAATAAAACTTTAAAGCCTGTGTTATACAAGGCTATAGAACTGGTTGGGTGAAATTGGGACCAACTAGCTAGCATATCTTCTCTTTACTACAAGAGAAATACTCCAAGCCTCCACTGGATTCACAGTGTTTGAGCTATTATCTGGCAGATATCTTTCAAACTTGCTAGATAAAACAAATGAAACATAAGATGAAGAAAACACCCTATTTCCAAGTGTGATAGGGTATGCTTCAGACCTGCTGGATAGGTCTGAAAGCTACAATAACTATAGTAAGAGACCATACGGAAACAGTGCAAGACGCACAATAGAGAGACACAATACAAATGCTTAAGTCTAAGAATTCAAACCTGGAGATAAAGTACTAATTTTAGCACCCATTATTTCAATAAGTTTCCTGCAAAAAGGCAAGGACTTTTGAAGTTCTATAAAAATTAAGTGGAGTGAATATAATGTAATACAGCAGGCAAAAAGTAAACCAGAACAGATATGCCATTTAAATGTTCTAAAACCTTGGAAAGAAACTGAAGTATCTGTAGTAAATATGTCTGCAACAGAAGTTAAGACCCCTGCAGTATGTCCAGCAGTAAAACACTGGAGATATTAAGATGCAAAATCAAACTGTGGGGATTTTTTCAGGAATAATGCAGTTTTCTCAGAGTTAGCTGGCAGAACCCATTTAATCTGATGCATCACAGAAACCATTACTGATGAGAAATTACATTTGAAACCAAACTAGATATCACAGTCTCCATATCAAACAGTCTCTGAAGAAGTATGGAAAATATTAAACATGGGGTCAAAGATGAATCTTAAAGTTAGTGTAATAGTCTCATATGATACTAATTCCCAAACACAGCAGGTCCATAAGGTTTTGTAACAATTTTGGAAAGCTGAATAATATATTGAAATTTGACTTGCATTCTATGCCCCAAATAGACTAGCTGATTGATAGTTTGTATAAGGCTAGCCACTTTGGTCTTAAACAAAGGTTATTGACAAATTCCACTAGCTCCAAAGGCTTTGGAAAAATGGCATTATCTACATCACACGGACTCTTCCATTATAATGTCCTGCCTTAGGTCCACCACTAGAATTACCCGTTGTAAAGACTTAAACCTTACCTGTGATATAGGACGTGCTGAAGATACAAGTATGTATTTCAGAAACTACCCCCTCTCTGGAAACGGCTCCCCTTCCATGTTAACCAGAGTTCCTCCCTAACCCAATTCAAGTGTAACTTGGACAACTAGATGGGGAACAGGACATTCATCCATGATTTGGCACCTATGTCTCTAATGGACACAGACTACCTGTAAATGTTTCATCTCCCAAACCCCTACTTACACTTATCAAGTCAGACATTTGGGATGCATAGCTAGGCTTAAAAAGGCACGTGTGGTTGTTAGCCTAGTAAACACCTATGAACCTAAGAACCAAAGAGCACCTGCAACATTCCAGAGGTTAATGGACAACATTCTTAAACCTTATAACAGGTATGTATTAGCCTATCAGGATGATGTGGGGATCCTGTCAGAGGTCAGGGAAAGCCATCTTGAAAAGTTCAAGCCATGTTGGATTCCTTACATCAAGCTGTGTTAACTGCTAATCCAGCTGTTTGTAAGCTAAGCATGGCAGAGACTCACTCGTTAAGCTATATAATCAGCTTAGGGGTTAGTAAAACCACATGCTAAAAGTTGAAGCAAAACAGAACTGAACCATACTTACCACTGTGGAGCAACCCAAGGCTTTCCAGGGCCTGGCAAGTTATTATCAGAAATGCATTCTAAACTTTGCTGACACTACATGCCCCTTAACTTGACTTAACAATGGATAGACTCATCTGAGAAATAAATGGATGGATAAAGAGGGCAAAGCATTCGGCCAACTAAAGGCTATGTTGTGTTCAGAACATGTACTGATAGCCCCATCCTCTCCAAACAGTTTTTGGTCAACTCTAGTGCCTTCAAGGTGGGTATTGGTGCTGCAATCTCTCAGATGGTAATGGGGGAGGAGCATTCCATTTCTTAAGTTTATCAAAAGCTCAATAACGCTGAGAAACATTATTTTGCAATAGTAAGGGAATGTCTGGCAATCATGGACTCTCACCTCCCTCTAATATGATTTACTAGGAAGGAAGTTTACTCTGGTGACAACCCCCCCACTTCAGTGGCTTTATAGACAGACAGAAAGACAGTAATGTTAAGGCACTGACCCTCCAGCTCTACATCTCTCACATTAAACACTGTCTTGGTCACAGCCACTTTAATGTGGATGAGCTGTCTGAGGCATACAGTTCATCCACTGGGGCTTAGACTAATGGCAAAAACAGCAAGCCTGTAACTGAACTTTTTTAAATCTCAGAAAAGTGGGAAAAAAGCAAGATTTGTTTTGTTTTTTTGTTTTTTTCAGAGATAGCAGAGGTTCACAAGTATCATCAAGTTATAACAGTGCAGTAAATGACCCCACACAAGAGTGCTAGGCGAAAGACAGATAAAATGCAAGTTTTGAGAAAAAAACGATTTTAAAAATAAGTGCAAACAGGAAATTCAGTAAACAGCTCTAGGTTGTGCTCTAAATACAGTTACTAATGCAGAAATCAAGTTTCAGGCTTGCTGTTCTTGAACTGTTTGTAAGTTTCTTGGAGGCCATTTTTTGCTTGGGCTAAAGGGAAGTCTCTCTGTTGATCAGTGGCAGTGAAAAACATTGAGCAGCCTGCCTGCCCCTGTGGGAGTGGTTACTGACTTGAAACTGTAGTTTTATTGGCCATTTTGGGTCAATTCCAAACTCCTTCATCTTCCTCTCTTAAAACGCTCTTTTGCGCGGTTTTGCATGTTTTTGTGCATAGCGCAACAGCGGACAGCGCCGCCTAATTGGGTTTAAACTATTTCTGGCTCCACAAAGTCTGCTCTTCAGTTTTTCCCTTAGAACTGCTCTATCTCTCAATTTAAACACAATATTCTCATTCTAAGGCCCTTCACTGGTCCAATTAAGTAATCCTACAAGTTAGCACGATTAAACCATAAGCACTACTTACTCTTATACTCTCTACGATTACCCTGTCCTCTATTGGTCCGTCTTAAATTCAGTTTCCCTATATTACTCTAGCATGTCCAAAGGTCAGTCAATGGTTTCCTCTCCAGTCCAGCTGGTGAATCTGGGAATTTTGAGGCAATATTATAGCTGTCTCATGTACACGGACAACCCTCTCCTCCTCCAAACAGGTTCAAATATATGTGAGAGATGTAACTATTTAGCCAAACTGGAGGCTGAGCTCTCTCATCTCAAAACTGGTGTAACCAGTCAGGAGGAGAAGGTAACCTCACACAACACAATTCCAGTATCACATAGTCCCACCACATCAGCGAACCAGACACATAAATACACAAAAACATACTCAGAGGCTCTAAATAAAAATCTACCTAAGCAACAGCGACCTCCAAAGCAGACATCCAAGCAAACGCTACCTCAAAACAAAACACGCACAACACATAGCCCACAAAGTCAGTGTGCCAAGCAGCCACAGTCCTTAAGGCTGAATAACACACCTGATACTCTTGTAATAGGTGACTCTATTGTCAGACACACTGATGTCCCGCTCACCAGACTGAATAAAGAGAAGGTCACGGTGAGCTGCCTGTCAGGTGCTAGGATCCGCCACATAATGCAAGCACTCAGGTCACTCCAAAGCAAATACAAATATGACTCGGTCATTGTACATGCTGGTGTGAATGACCTGAGACGTACCTCCCTGGACTACATGAAAAGAGACATAGAGGAGCTCTCTGATCATGTAGCCCAGGCTGGTATGACCCTGACCTTGAGCAGCATCTTACCCTCACCTAGAATGATGCCACAGTACAAAGACAAAATGATCGATTTTAACAATTGGCTAAAATTTTGGTGTCATTCAAAGGGGATCCAGTGTCTGTCAGCCTGGGATGACATGCTCGACAAGCCACGTTGCTTCGCTAGGGACAGCTTGCACCTGTCACCACTGGGCTTTCGGATATTGGCAAAGGCTCTTGCCACCCCCATAGTGCCTTTTTAGGCAAGGCTCAAAAGTCAAACCCACCCCCATAGACAGCGCAAGGAACAAGAAACTAAGGGTAATGCTGCTTAACGCCAGAAGTCTTAACCTCAAGATGCACGCACTCGAAGCTCTCCTCAGTATGGAGAACATCGATAGCTGTGCAGTGACAGAAACCTGGTTCAAGGCTCCAGAGAGCACCCCAGCACTACCAGGCTATACCTCATATCATGCTTTTCGGCCCCAAAACCCAGACCGAACCACAAAAGGAGGGGGAGTTTCCATATTTATCAAGGATATCCACACCTCCAGGTTAGTGGCATTGCACGAAGTATCGGAGACCATCCATGTGCAACTAACAGTGGGCAAGACTGCTTTTCAGTTTATAGCATCCTACAGACCACCCTCTCAAAGTCAGGAATCCCACTCGGCTTTCCTGAAAACATTGGAGAACATGAAGATCTCTCCGAACACCAGTATATTGGGTGACTTCAACTACCCAAACATTGACTGGGAGCTCTACTCAAGCCCCAGTACCTTAGCCCAAAGGTTCCTGGATATTATAAACTCAAATGCTATGGAACAACTAGTCACCACTCCCACAAGAGGGGACAACATACTAGACCTGATCATTACCAACATGGGGACTCTATGCTCCACACCAGAAGTATATCCCTTATTGGTAAGATCAGACCATAAATTAATTTCACTGGATGTCCACATCCCAACCCCACCCCCAGCCCAGAAAACCACAGTGAAAAACTTTTCAAAAGTGAACTTCTCACTTCTCAAAACTGAAGTGGAATCCTTCAAGGCCCCAGGGCCAGTGGAAACTATGGCCCAAACTGCAGAATCCTATATAAATGCATTCTACGGACATCTCCACGAATGCATGGATCATGCTATCCCAAACAAAACCAAGACCCAATCATCCAAAGGCAGGCATCCAGTCTGGTGGACCCCTGCCATAAATAAACTGTACAACAGAAGAAGGAAGCTACTACATGATAGAGCAAAATCCCTAATAGGGAAGGCATCTCTGATCAGTACTAGCAAAAAATTACGATCCCTCATAAAGTCCTCCAAGGCCAGCTTCGAGAGAAAAATTGCACAGGACACTAAAGACAATCATAAGGCTTTTTTCAGTTATGTTAGGAACCTGGGATGCAACTCCCAGACTTGTTCTGAGTTGATTCTAAACTAAAAAAAATACACTGAACCCACAGACATCGCCAATATCCTGGCAGACAGGTTCAGTGCAAACTTCTCCACCCCCCCCCCCAAAAGAGCAAGTATCTATTCCGGAAGAGGGCTGCCTCCCAAACATCTCTGATGCTCAGGTGAAGGCTGCCCTCTCCAAAGCAAAAAACACTGCTTCCATGGGACCAGATGGCATCCCAGGTTGCATCCTACATGAACTCCAAGAGGAACTAATCCCTCAAATAAAACAGCTATACAATCTCAGCCTCACTAGAGGATATGTGCCCACAGAATGGCGTACAGCAACAGTGGTCCCACTCCACAAAGGTGGAGCCTCTACGGACCCTGGAAACTATCGCCCCATAAGCCTGACTAGCTTAGTCTGCAAGGCTATGGAGAGGATCATCATGGAGCTCATAAACAAAGACATTGGGGACCTACAGACACTAGATCCTACCCAGTTCGGCTTTGTCAAGGGCAGATCCTGCCTTTTGAACCTGGTTGGCTTCTTCGAAACAGTCACCAAAGCCATAGATGAAGGGAAGGTAGTCCACCAGGCCTATCTGGACCTTGCAAAGGCATTTGACACAATACCCCACTCGGGCATCATAGATAAGCTATCCAGCTTAAATATAAACCCCTATGTCACAAGATGGGTCGCAAACTGACTCAAAGACAGAACCCACAGAGTGAGAGTTGCTGGAGCCATGTCAGACTCGAAACCGGTCACAAGTGGCATCCCACAGGGTTCTGTCCTGGGACCACTCTTGTTTGGTATATACTTTTCCGAGGTACAGGCAAACGTGGGAGGACTATGGCGCCATAATCGACTCTCCAGCTGACACAAACATCCTTCAAAAAGGTCTCACAGAGACTGATAACTGGTGCCAGTGCCATGGTTTAAAGCTAAATGCCAAAAAATGTATAGTCCTACCCTTTGGCAAAAACAATGTGCCCACAAATTACCACGTAGGCGGAAACCCATTAAGTACAGAGAAAGTTATTAGGGACCTGGGGACCCAAGTTGATAGCAATCTCTCCTTTGAAAACCACATTGCCAAAGTGGTTAGAAAGACCTTCTACATAGCCCACCTCATCACGAAGGGTTTCACATCTAGATCAAGAGAGGTAATCGTGCCCCTTTATTCATTCCTCATCAGGCCCATCATAGAATACAATGCCCCTTTTGGGATGTACCTTACCCGACACCTGCAGCAATTAGAAAGACCCCAAAAGTATCTCACCAAGAGGATCAAGGGTCTCAAACAGATGCCATATGCTGCTCAGTTAAAAAAACTCCAGCTCTACTCAGTTGCATACCGCCTACTTCGAGGCGATCTATGCCTGACATACAAAGCTATGTCAAATCCAGAATTAATGGACATGTTCCACCTCAGTAAATCTAAATCCCTTAGAACCACATGCTCAAGGGACTTGAACCTCAGCACAGAAATAAATAGAGCTTGCTGGAGGGACAGGTTCATAACCCAGAGGCTCCCTTCGCTCTGGAATAGAATTCCAGTTCATGTGAGGCAGAGCACCTCACTGAATCTCTTCAAGAAGAATCTCAATAGGCGGATGGGGGATCGTAGGTTTGTCCCAGGGATTACTCCCGTGTCACTATTAGACAGAGGCACAGTAAACTAAACCTTAAAAAGGGCACAGTATACTCAAATCAAGGGGTGGCGCAAGCCATACAGAATCGGGCTAGGCTTATAATTGCCCCAGGGCAGATAGCCTAGTATGAACCTATGAACCTATGGAACTCTTTGGAAAGCTTTGTACCTTCTATGGAAACCCCGTGGTTGCCCTTTGCTTAGGCCTGTTTCTGTTTGCTACGTGTTGCATACTATTTATGTTTGCTCTGGAGCTTATTGAAACCATGCTTTTGTCACTCACAAACATGTTCACATGTCTTTCTGTCACCTCATGGATCTGACAAATCTCTTTTGCTTTGCTTAATGTCAAATCACTGTCACAAACTAAAATCTTTCTCACTGCAAGTGTTAATACCACACACAAGTCTGTCCTTTATTCGCTCATCTTTCAAATCAAAAAACTGACATGTTTTAGCTTTGTTTCTCAAGTTAGTTATATAAGCTGCAAATGTTTCCCCTGGTTTCTGATTTCTTGTGTAAAGCAAATGCCTCTTTAATGTAATTTTCATCTGGGGGTTGCACATTTCTCTGAACTTATGCTTCAAACACTCAGGGTCTTCTCTTGACTAAGGTTGCACAACAATATGGCGGTCTGCACCTTCATCTTCATACACTGCTGAAGCATATACAAATGAACACTCTCTGGCCTCAGATCCTGCCAGATTTAGCAAAATAAATGCCCTTGTGCGTGCATCTCTATCTGCATAAGCTGATTGTATGAAAATATCGTACTCTTGTTCAAATATTCTCCAGTTCTCTGCAATATTCTGATCAAATACAAGTGGTTGAGGTTTTCAAAGTTCGTCTTCCATATTAACACATACCAGCGAAGGTTCTTGCAAATACTTACAAATATACACATACACACGTGCATAAGTAATTGGCATAAACACAGTTTGCTCAATACTTTTGTGCTCTGTAGTTATACTTTATCTGTTTAAGCTTATCGGAATTGTGTGAATGAACAACCTCGTAGTGCTTTCATTTAACTGGACTTTGCGAAATAAACTTCTTGAACTTCTTGATGCTTTATTGCACTTTCTGAAATAGTTTTTCTGATTTCTTAATGCTTTACTGTGCTTTGCGAAATAGCTTTTGAGATTTCTCAATGCTTTACTGTGTTTTGCAACTTTTTAGAGCTATCAGTTCTTTACGAAACTCTGCAGAATAGCTTTTCAAACTTTTCCATGCTTTACAGAGCTTTGTGGAATAATTTCTCGGACTTTGCGATGCTTTATGGAATCTTGGATTGGTAAAGGCAGAAATGCTAAAATCATCGACTTTCGAAATTGGTAAAGGCAAAAATGCTAAAATCATTGATCATCACTCGCTATGCTTGTGGAATTGGTAAAGGCAGAAATGCTAAAGTAATCACTTGGAACTTTATCGATAAAGGCAGGAATGCTACAGTCAAATACCATCACTTATCAAAGTCATCACTTTAAGAAACATTCAGGAACTTTACGATGCAACTGAGCAATTTACGAGCACTGCAATACTCTTGTAATCTTTTGTAAGAAACACCTTTCCTTAATGCAAGAAACACATCAAGCAACTGCACAATGCAAATCGAACTTTTGTTGCCAGATTCAATATCTTTGAAGTATTTGCACTTTGCAGATGACTAGATGTAACACACTGAAATGTCCCCAAAATGGCGATACTTTGCTAAGCAACTCTTTACAGTATAAGAAGCACTCTGTAATGGCGGCACTTTGTGAACAGACACACCCTGCACAAGAACTTTTTTTAAATAACCATGCTTTGACTGAATTACACAAGTTAGTTGCACTTTACACACAGTGAACTCTTTGAAATACATGCACAGTAATAAGCACACACTGTAAGCACCTTTACACACTCTGAGATACTTGAAATAACTTTAATTATGCCCTTGATACAATACAAAATCATAGTTATGCCCAGACATGGCACTTTGCTCAAACACAAGCAATCGCTGTGCTTTATATTTGCTTACCCTGCTCCTTACTTTTCCTTATTATATTCTTTTTGCTCATTTAAGCCCTTTGCTTTATCCCCAGCATACTTTCCTTGTGCTCGTTTTACTCTAAACACACCCAATTCTGCCTTAAACACATTTGTTCTGCTTTAAACATGCTTGTTTTGCCTTAAACATGCTCATTTTGTCTTAAACATGCTCGTTTTTTCTTAAACATGCTTGTTTTGTCGTATACTTCCATCTTAAACATTTTGTTTAGTTTAAATCTCATGGTTCCAAATGTGCTTCTCATTTCCATCCTGGTTCTGACACCATGTGTGATGCCTCTGAACTGGCCCAGTAATCAAGAGACTTAAACCTCACTACTGGCAACAGTGAGGGACATACATAATGGGAGGATGACAAGTACGCACAAAGTAAAGTACAATTTCCCTTAAGAGCACACAAAGATCACAGTCAGTCTGGGGATGGTTTCTCCCTCTTTCTCCAGATAAACTCCCCACTGGCACAGCTATAGGGTTAAGATCTCAGCTGAGGGGTCAAGCCAATACCTACAGCACCCTCTCTGTCCAACCAGTGTTTTGTGTCCCTGCCCAAGTAGCTGACACACACACACACACACACACACACACACACACACACTTTGAGATTTGATTTATGTACAAACACACACACACACACACACACACACACACACACACACACACACACACACACACCTGGGGAAGGCTGGCACAGGTTCACTAGCTATGCCCCCTTCTGCCCAGGCTATAAGGTAGTTATCACTGCCACCAACCCCTCCTTATCAGCTACTACAAATGCCCTTACAAAGGGTGACAAATCGTACTGTGTAATGTTACTATTTTCCAAATGGTAAGTGTGACCAAGACCAAGGCTGTTTAGGAGTGGCCTGTACAGTGTTACCAAATACCTATGCAAGTACTCTATGAGCTTAAATATCTCTAAACAACCTAGCCACAAAGATAGGTTTCAATATATTTAATAATAAATAATAAAAGAACAAGACAATAATCAACACAGCAACTACAGAGTTCAGAATCACAGGAAATATCTTAAAACAACATTGTAGGGCAGTCTCAAATAAATACAGAAAACATCTAAACAAATCCTTACTATATTCCTATCTATATTTAAGGGATACTATGCCTTAAATCACTTACTTACAGACCAAGGCAAATGTGGAAGTGCTGGATGGAGGTTTCTAGGTCCAAGAAAAAATACAAAATGCACAGACTTTCTCTCTGAGAGAGTTCTTAAATTAATATTCAACATTACTGCTGGGTTAGCTTGGATGACATCACTCTTTGTCACCTGACTTCAGTTCTTAGGCTAAACAGATACTTAGACTTTAACACCTCTGTGTCAAAAATACATGTGTCTTAGAAGTGTGCTGCTGCTAGGAAGTCATGGAGCAATAAAAACACTTTTTCTTTGAAACCTAGTAATTATTTCTGTTTCAAGACAATAGAAAACCTCTAGCTCTAGACATTGTGTCTGTGCTGAGCTGAAACTGAGAGATAACATAACTGTAAAACAATTTCCACTTATTTTCTTGAAGTTTTGCAAGTTAACTCTTTATGTTCCAGCTTCTACTATTAAAACATACATTTGCACAGGTATATAGTTTATATACATTCTGTTCTTTTCCAGTAGGGTACACTGTGGTTACATTCTTGAAGCTCAGTACATAACATACACAGAACAAATATACCGCAAAATAGCTAGTTTTGCTACTAACTCAATTCACAAGTCTCACCACTGCCTTGCACTCAACTCATTTCAGTGGCTAGAATTCTCCCAACAACTCCAACTGTCACAATTTCAAATCACACATTCCATTCTATACAAACCTACTTCCTGCTCTTCTGTCTCCTCCCTTGTATCATACTAAACCCCAAATCGT
The DNA here is from genome assembly GCF_019279795.1 of Protopterus annectens. Classification (NCBI taxonomy): domain Eukaryota; kingdom Metazoa; phylum Chordata; order Ceratodontiformes; family Protopteridae; genus Protopterus; species Protopterus annectens. Next base: position 944,815,822 of record NC_056728.1, read on the forward strand.
CCTCTCTGTACCCCAGATCAACAACTCCTTGATATCTATAAACTTAATAAAAACATTGGAAAACTACTATACAAATAGACTGTGGCCCAAGCCTGGAATAAACTCTCCTCGTGCATAAGAACCATCTCCCACACCAAGCACTTCAAAAAGGGGCAAAAACAACTCCTAATTAACACAAAACCCTGCCCCTGTCATGACCCTACCTAATCTTCCACACCCTTTTATCTCTGGTATCCTGTACATGAATATTACACTCCTCCATTTTTCTCTAAACACACTGTTTATTTCATTGTAACTCCACGCGCTACTACATCACATGTAAATATTAAGCTCTACTTTAACTATCTTCCCTTTATTATAATTTAGCTCTACTTTAATACCTACTCTTAATACATGTCATATACTAACACTGCTTTTCTTTTCTTTTCCTGTCTTGACTAATATCCCTATTCTTTTTTGTTAAAAAAATCTCTCTTTTTTCCAAATATGTTAATTACAACAATTTTTTCATGTTTTTTCTGTACTCATAAATATTTTTTGTGTTTATATTATTACTTTTGGTCTGTACAACTCTGGAGTTTTTCTCCTCGGGTCTCCACTGAAAATGGGTTGCTGGCTCACTTGGACCAACCCAGTTAACACATGTCAAATAAATAAATAAGTAAAATGTAAAGATGTACATTCTGTTTGTATAGTCAGCATGAAAACATACAAAGACTGTATTATCTGAATTTTGGGCCAATTTAGGCTTGTATATAACCTGAAAAAGTATGGACATTTATTGATTGTACGACAGATTTGCTTTGGAACTGATTCTTATTGTTCTGAGTTGTTTTGTGTTGCTACTACTTTAATAAATAAATATTTTTTATATAATAAAACCAAACTTCAGATTGGAAAAGTGGCTCCAGTGACTAATGCTAGTCTTTCCCATATGCTTTAATATATATATATATATATATATATATATATATATATATATATATATATATATGAGTTTGTTTCTTCCTAGAAAAAGCAAAATACTGAAATCAAACTGCTCAAGCACAAATGTATCAAAAACTAAACAAAACTAAATAAACAGCTGTTTTTCTATACACCCATGTAGGAGGACTGCACCTGCACCCACTGCTAATTATATATACCGACACTGAGATTGCATTACATTGAGGAACATGCAAAATCAATGATCCCCATAATAGCACAATGTCATATATAAAAAACTGCTGGTTTGCACAATCATCTGATTTTCAATAACACAAGCTGGCTGTTTTTCATTTTGATAAATAGAGCATTTGACCAAACAAATGCGAACTATACATATATGGGTGTAGGACACTGTATCGAACATACAGTGTCCCAACACCCTGCAGATTGATGCCCAAACCTCAAACTCATCAGTATTGACAAGTTCTGTGCATGCTCTTGGAATTACCCTGTAGTGGACTGTAGAACAGAGTGTGTGTATGTACCTTTAAGAAGCATTTCCAGTTGTAAGCACATACTTATAAATAGTGAGCATGTGCAGGCAGCAGTGACATTTTGAGAGAACAGCTAGAGTGTTAACATGTATGAGTGCAGTGGTCAGTCTGTTTATAAGTTTACTTAAGTTTAAGTTAGAAAGCCTCATTCCTGATGCTTTTGTGTGTAATTAAGCTGCTTGAACTGAATCCACAAATGTTTGTCTCTTTTATCCTGACCAGATGAGCGACATGGTGTCAGGACTAGGATCAAGAGAGCAACTTCTTCAAGCCATGAGGTGCAGAGTTGAAGGTGACAGCAGATTGAGCTTCTTGAGTGAAATGGAGCTCAGACAAACAAAAAGGGCCAGAAATGAACTTAGGCAACCAAAACTTGCACAAAATATTTATTTTGTAAAGAAAATGAAACAAGAGTATTTGTAAGGCACAAAACGCATTATTAATCAAATGGGTAGCACAAAACATATTATTAATCAACCGAAAGGCACAGAACGCATTATTAATTAAACCAAATGTTCAAAACTACGATATTTGATAAAACTAGCAGAGATATTCATATGGGGCTCAGAATTACCTTTGGTTTGCGTAATGAACATGTTTTAAAGTAAAATGGGCACAAGAAAAGTATAATGAGCATGATAAGAGATTAAATGGGCATAACAAGTACAGTAGCTTAAAGAACAAGGTGACTGCATTTTTTTTAGTAAAAGACCGTGTGTGGGCATAAACTATTATTTCGCATTGACCAAAGCCATTCAAAGCATAACTAGAGTTGCTCGAAGTATATCAGAGTGTGCAAAGTGTTTGCGGAGTGAACTTTATAATGGTGCAATTATTTTAAAGAGTTTGCTGTGTGCAAAGTACAGTTATATTGCAAAGTGCAGTCAAAGTACAGCCATTTCGAAAAGTTTCTTGTACTGTGTGCATTTATTTGCTGAATGCACCATTTCAAAGTGTTTCATACATAGTTATTTTGCAAAGTACAGCCATTTTGAAGAGTTTTTGTGCTGTGTGCAGTTTATTTCCAAAGTGCATTCATTTTGAAGTGTTTCTTACTCTGAGCGTCTTCTGCTGTATACAGTTTATTTGCAAAGCACAGTCATTTTGAAGTATTTCTTACACTGATAAGGAGTGGTTTCGCAAAGTACAGTGATTTTAAAGTATTCTTGTGCTACAGAGACTTATTTGGCAAACTGCAGTTGTTTCAAAGAGTATGTTGTGCTATTGGGCATAATTACAAGTTCTGCAGATTTGTGTGTGTGTACATTTGTATATAATTTCAAGCACCTTCACTACTGTGTGTTGATATGGCAGAGGCATTTTGCAGACCCAGTCCACTTGTGTTTGATCATAATATTGCAGATAATTGGAGAGTATTTGAGCAGGAATACGATATTTTCATACAAGCAGCCTTTTTTGACAAAGATGCACATACAAGGGCATTCATTTTGCTTAACTTAGCTGGGTCAGAGACCATTGAAAGAGAGTGTTTATTTGTGTATGCACCAGCAGTATATGCAGAAGAGGGGGAAAACCGTCATATTGTGGTACTGCCTGAATCAAGAGAGGACTCTGAGTGCCTGAAATGTACATTTAGAGAAATGTGCAACCCTCAGACAAATGTTACATTACAGAGGCACTTATTTTATGCAAGAGACCAAATGCCAGGCAAAACTTTTGCAGTTTATATCACTGGCTTGAGAAATAAAGCTAAAACATGCAGATATGATGACTTGAAAGATGAGTTAATAAAGGACAGACTTGTGTGTGATGTTAATAATACTGCAGTGAGAAAGATTTTGCTTTGTGACAGCGATTTAACATTAAGCAAAGCCATAGAGATTTGTCAAATGCATGAGCTCACAGAAGGACACACAAGTATGCTTGCAAGTGATAACAGCATAGTTTCAGCAACCCCTAGAGCAAGCGTAGACAGCATGCAGCATATGGCAAGCAGAAGCAGACCTAAACACATCATAGCTGCAACCCCTCCGGGATTCCCTGGGAGGAGCCTTAACTTTCTGGCAAGTTTCAAGATTAGCTCAGTAAAATGGACATGCTCAGTACAGTACAAGGGTGAGACAGAAAAGCCCAAATAAAGTCTTATTGTTAACTGTTGTAATTGTGGAGCCAGTCATGAGTCTAAAAGAGAGACATGCTTAACATTTGGTCAGCAATGCCACAAGTGTAAAAAATGGAACCACTTTCAAAAGTTTTGTAAATCAAGCAAGACTCGTTCAGTTATTAAGAAAGGTCACTCAAAAAAGCAAGTTGATCATATAGAAAGCTGCAACCCTACTTTCAATGTAGATGGCGTATGAGTGATTGGTGAAAAGGTTAATACAGTAGATTTATTGGTAAAGAATGTAGTATTTTGTTCTGTCCTGATCAATGGTAAACCCATAGAGCTCAAAGGGGAGACTGGTTCAAAGTGTAATGTGATGTCAAAAGAAACATTTGCTAGAGTGAGAGCTGGTGAGCAACTTAATTTGGCCAATAGTGTGAAGCTTGTTGATGTTATGTGATCCTATCTCGCCTACATTCTGTACTGATGGGTTCGGAGCCGATCCCTCGGCTCCGACTCGGCACGCTTATGCTATAGAGCGAGGCCTCTTATTGGCTGAGCTATCTTTATCCCAGGATGCACCACCACTAATCCCCCAGATCTCGTTTGCCGCTAACAAGCTTAGACGTGGTCTCAACTTGGCTGGGCTAAGTACTATTTATTTAGGCTTTTTCCTGTCACAAATTTCCTTACTTTGAACCCAAAAGCTGTTTTAACAGCTATTGTTGTTATATAAGTGTGATTGGTTAATTTCTGTTGAGAAATTCGTGATTTTTTTAGTCAGGGAAGGTTTCCCATTTTAGTTAGAGGGGCCTTCCCCTGTTGCTTTGCTACTAGTGTCTCTTTCTTGGGTCAAGTACCCGTTTAAGTTAGAGGGTCTTGACTCTCTTTCTCTCTTTTTGTCTGTTTAACTGTTTAGTTAAAAAAAAAAAAAAGATATTTGTTAAATTGTTGAATTTGTTAAAATTGTTGAAGTTATCTTTACCTTTTGGCTAAGTATTTTTCACTTAGATAGACCGTTATGTCTAAAGAACACAAACCCTCCGGGTTTAAGAAATGCACGAGGTGTGGTTTTAAAATGTCCATAATGGACGACCACTCCTCGTGCGTCTATTGCTTAGGTGCCAAGCACCTACAAGAGTCGTGTAGTGTGTGCTACGCATTCTCTTCAAGAGTCCTCCAGGAGAGGAAGAACAAATTAATCCTCAAGGGATTAATCAAGCCTTCCTTCGAGGAGGCTTTATCTTCCTCTCCGTCTCCTTCTAAAAAGAAGAAAGCGTCGGCTCCGACCAGTCAGTCGGAACCGACCGCAAAAAAATCTAAGCAGACTTCTCCATCGGCTCCACGGACTTCGGAGCCGAGGTCGGAACGGTCTGCCTCGATGCCTCCAGCCTCGACCCCTCTGGTTTCGGAGCCGAGGTCTGGGGCATCGAGAGGCGGGTCACCCGCATTGGCTCCACTGATATTGGAGCCGATAAGGGTTACCGGCTCAGACTCTTCCCCCTCGGAGCCGAAGTCCTTATCGGCACCAAAGGAAATTTCCTTGAGATCTTCCTCGGAGCCGATAGTAGTCGAGTCCATTCGGAGCTGGTCCCCGAGCCCTTCGGAGCCGATGGAGAAATCGGTTCGGGCCCGATCGGTATCCTCGAGATCATCCAAGATGTCTGAGTCGGACATCGACAGGGTGCTCCTTCAACTCTTCCAGTCTCCGGTGTTCCAAAAGCTAGTTTCGGCTCCAGCCCATTCGGCTTCGGAGCCGATGGTCCACTCCCCTACTGTGGTTCCTCCTCCAACAGCTTCGGCACCATTGGAGCCGGTGCTGGTGAAACCTGTGGAGGTGTTAGGGTCGGGCCCGACCCTTGCTCCAACTCCGGCTCTTGGGTCGGAGTTCAGTACACGGACTTCTTCCTTCGGCCCTGGGGGGGGGGCTTCGGGATTGATGCTTTCGGTCCCAAGTCTCCCTCTTGGTGCATCGGCGGTGGGAATGCTGTCCACTGTCGTGGCCACGGAGGTGGGACCCTCCCAGGATTCTGGTGGTCCCGCCTTCAGGGCTATGAGGAGTGCATTAGCCAAATCTTCCTTGGCTACCTCCACGGTTTCCCCAGCTCCTTCCCTGCATACGGAAACTGGGTCGTTGGCAGTCCCCCTGTCCTTAGACAGCAGAGCCCCGGGGCCTCAGGTTACTCCCGCTGGGGTTTCTCCCCCTCCTGGAGGTCCTTCTGAAGCCTCTTCGGAAGAACCCCCCAGGAAAAGATTGTGCAAGAGGAAGCACGTTGACTCCCCTGATGAGTCTCTAACATCCGACATGGATCTCGATGATGCAGAGGGGTCCCCTAAGTCGTCCTCGGATGATGTCTCCTTTGCAGACATCCTGGAAGCCGTAAAACAACGAGGCGGCTGGCAGTCCAAACCTCCCTCTGCTGATGAGTCGGTGTTCCTGAAGGCCTTCGGGGCTCAGCCCTCCGCCTCCTGGGTGTCTCCGCCCTTCGATGAGCTCTTGGATTGATCTGTCGAAGGGCGTGGGAACACCCAGACTCTGTGGAGCCAGTGCCTGCTCGTCCGAATAAGTTCCTTTCGGTGCCCCCTGAAAAAGAGTTCCTAACTAAAGGTGTGGCTGTAGATGCTTTGGTGGTAGCATCTGCTACCCAGCAAGATGTAGCAGAGGCTTCGACGTCCGTCCATCCTCCTAATAAGGAGTCTAGGAGCATGGATCGGTACGGAAAGCGCACCCTCAGTTCAGCGGCCTTTACACTGAGGTCCTTGAACTACCTTACGCACTTTACCAGATTTCAGAGGGATCTGATTAAGGAGCTATCCGATACCCTCTTGAGTAACCTGCCTGAGGAGCTGGCCCAGACGGTTGGCTCTCAGCTGGCTACAATGTCGTCCATTTCAAACTCGTCCATGAGGCTCATTTCTTATGTGGCCGAAGGGGCGAGTAGAGCGGCAGTACAGGCATTGCTCTACGGAGACAAGCCTGGCTCCGCCTGTGTCATTTCGCGGAGGCCTTTAAGTCTTCCTTTGCCGACGCCCCCTTCGATGGGTCCTCCCTGTTTGGACCCAAGGTAAAGGACACACTAACCCGCTGTGAACAGGAGGGTAAGACTCTGACTGCCGTAGGGGCACGATTTTCCACTCCCTTTCAGCCTTATCCCAAGGCTAAAAGAGGAGGGAAAATGTGGTTCTGTAGATCTCAGAAGCCTTACCCCTCTCAGCAGGAGGATTCCCCTTCCAGAGGCAGAGGAGGGGGAAATTCTTCCAGAAGACGCCGTCCCAGAGGCGGCAGAGGCCCTCGCAACACTGGAGACCGCGAGTCCTTTTGTGGCTCTTCAGCCTTCCATAGTCTCTGAGGGATTGCCCGGCTGTGCAGCTCCGGAGCCAGTCGGGGGTCTTTTCTCGAGGCACCTAAAGGCCTGGGAAGGTATCACTCAGGACCGATGGGTGCTTCGGATTATAGCCGGAGGTTACTCCATCCCATTCTCTCACCCCCCCCCCCAGCCCAGAAAAATCCCGGACCCGCCACCCAGTCAACGGGATATCGCAGCCTCAGAAGTTTCAAAGCTGCTGCAAAAAGGAGTCATCCAACCGGTCCCCGCAGACCAGATCGGATTAGGGACTTACTCAAGATTCTTTTTGGTGCCAAAAAAGACTGGGGACTTGAGGCCCATCTTGGACCTCAGCATTCTAAACCGTTCAGTCAGAAAGTCCAAGTTCCGAATGGTCACCCTACAAACCATTCTCCCATTGCTGGAGAAGGGTGTTTGGATGTGCTCCATAGATCTCAAGGACGCTTATTACCATATCATGATACATCAAGTGCCCAGGAGACATCTGCGCTTCAGCCTAGGAGGCAGTCATTTTCAGTTCCGTGCGCTGCCCTTTGGTCTCACCACAGCCCCCAGGGTGTTCACCAAATGTTTGGCGGTCGTGACTGCTCACCTGAGAAGTCTAGGATTCCAGGTGTTTCCGTATCTAGACAACTGGCTCCTAACTGCCACCTCCAAGCATCTACTATTGCGGAGCCTACAAGCCACTATTTCACTGGGCAATTCCCTTGGAATCACCTTCAATTGGCTAAAGTCTGTGTTGCTGCCATCTCAACGCATAAGATTCATAGGGGTAGAGATAGACTCAAACCAAATGCGGGTCTATCTACCTGCAGACAGGATACTAACCATACAGGCTCAAGTTCGAGCCTTACTTCCCAGATCCAAAGCCCCAGCCAGAATGGTCCTGCAGCTATTAGGATCCATGTCCGCCATGGTTCTTCTAGTTCCCCTGGCAAGGTTGCACATGAGAATTCTTCAGTGGCTTCTTTCAGCTCAGTGGTCCTTCCAGGAACTCCCTCTCAGTCACCTCATATGGATCACGGAATCTTGCAAATGGGACCTTCGCTGGTGGCTAGTGCCCTCCAACTTGGATCAGGGATGACCCTTTGTTCTACCCCCTCCGGTGGCCATTTTGACCATGGACGCCTCCCAGACGGGGTGGGGGGGGCATTCCCTGGGCAGGTCAGTCCAAGGCAAATGGCACTCGGAAGAGACTTTGCTTCATATCAACATCTTAGAAATGAGGGCAGTGCTTCTGTCCCTTCAAGCCCTTCACGATTATCTCCCTCAGGGCGTAATTGCTGTTCACTCAGACAACATGTCAGTTGTCTGGTACCTGAACAAACAGGGAGGGACCAGATCCTATCCTCTTTGCAGAGAAGCCATGAGAGTTTGGGAATGGGCAGTCTCGACCAAACGCTTCCTAGTGGCTACTCGCATACCGGGCAAGTCCAATGTGATAGCCGACAGATTGAGCAGAACCATCCTCTCTCCTCACGAATGGTCACTGAATATTACAGTGGCAAGTCAGATTTTCAGCAAATGGGGAGTTCCATGTTGCGATCTCTTCGCGACTCCTCTGAATGCAAAGTGCAAAGAGTTCTTCTCCCTAACCCCGGCTCCGGGGAAGAGCCCCATGGACGCATTAGTCCATCCTTGGCCCACCGGCTTGCTTTATGCCTTCCCTCCAGTTCCTCTCCTTCCCAGAGTGATTCAAAAGGCATCACTCTTGGGGAGCAAAATGATCTTAATTGCTCCTTACTGGCCTCGTCAAGTGTGGTTCCCCTATCTTCGGAGACATGCTCTGGAAGGTCCATGGTTCCTGGATCAGATCCCAGACCTACTTGTTCACCAGTCGGGACTATTCCACCAGTCCCTACACACCTTAAAATTGACGGCTTGGCTCCTCCTCTTCCGACGATAGTCAGGAGTCATACATTGGATCCAGATGTTGTACACATATTATCTTCGGCCCATAAGTCCACTACTAAGAAACTGTATTCTAGCAAATGGAAAAGATTTGCTATTTGGGCTCAACTCCGGGGCCTGGACCCCATTTCTACTCCCGTAGCAGAGGTACTAAAATTTTTGACTTCTCTTTTCAATCAAGGCTCTTCAGTTTCTACCATCAAGGTACAATTGGCAGCAATCTCTAATTTTCATGAATCCATAGACCCACCTTTAATGAGCAACAGATTGTGTAAAACCTTCTTGAAAGGTGCTGCTCTATTAAGACCTCCGATTTCTCATCCTGCACCTCCATGGGATCTCGATATAGTGTTACGCGCCTTGACTTCTTACCCCTTTGAACCGGCAGCTACATGTGATATAAAGTTCCTATCATGGAAGACAGCCTTTCTGGTGGCGATTACTTCTGCCAGAAGAGTTTCAGAGCTTCAAGCTTTGTCTGTAAAACCGTCGTACTTGGTTTTTCACAAAGATAGAGTATCCCTCAGGCCAAATCCTTCCTTTGTCCCTAAAATTTGTTCTAGTTTCTGCTTACAACAATCGTTAGAGCTTCCAGTTTTTTCCCAAAATACTCTAACAAAGCGGAGTTCATATTCCACACACTAGATGTCCACAGACAGTTACGTTTTTATTTAGACAGGACCAAACAAACAAGGAAAACAGATCAGTTGTTTGTATCCTTTGCAGATAACAAATTGGGCAAAGCTGTCACAAAGGTCACTATTGCCAAATGGATCAGGGACTGTATTACTCAAGCTTATTTTTATTCTAACAAAGAGCTTACCACCTCTGTCAAGGCTCATTCTACAAGGGCTATGGCTACTTCGATAGCATTTCATTCTAAGCTTGCTATTAGTGACATTTGTGCTGCGGCTACATGGTCTTCCCGCACACCTTCATTTCCCACTACAAATTAGATGTGGCATCTAGAGGACGAGCTTCATTTGGTTCCACAGTGCTCAGGAGTGTTTTCCAATGAGCCACCCGGGATTTAGGTGCTAGGGACGCTGTCCCATCAGTACAGAATGTAGGCGAGATAGGATCACATAACATCTTTTAGTTATGTACTCACCATAACTTCAGATGTTTGGGATCCATCTCGCCATTCCTAATAACCCACCCTCCTTCCCCCTTCCTTGGAGATCAGAGGATATCAGAAGGTCCGAATCCTGTTGTTTCATCTTGAAACATCTGACAATGTTATATAATCAAGTTGTGCATGTGTGCATGAATGCGGACAAACAAGATCTGGGGGATTAGTGGTGGTGCATCCTGGGATAAAGATAGCTCAGCCAATAAGAGGCCTCGCTCTATAGCATAAGCGTGCTGAGTCGGAGCCGAGGGATCGGCTCCGAACCCATCAGTACAGAATGTAGGCGAGATGGATCCCAAACATCTGAAGTTATGGTGAGTACATAACTAAAAGTTTATGGAGGTGAAGAAATTCAGACCAAAGGCTCAGTAGTGCTTAGATGCTGTTCTGCTGGGAACAGTTGTGACTTGCAATTAGGTCTCAGAGACAGTTTAAAAATGAAACTGCTTTCTTTTACCAAAGAAGTACATAGTGTAAGCATATAATCCAGTTCCAGCTTTACTGACACTATTTTCTCAGAGTATGCTGATGTTTTCGATGACAAGTTAGGCAAACTTCCAGTTGTGTACTCCATGAAAGTAGACCCAGAGGTCAGTCCAGTGGTCAGACCAGCAAAGAAAGTTTCAATAGCTATGCAGGACAAAGTCAAGGTCCAGTTAGACAAAATGGTGCAGCAAGGTGTGATTTGTCCAGTTACAGAACCAACTGAGTGGGTGTCTTCCATGGTAGCTGCTTATAAGAAAAATTCAGATGAATTCAGAATATGCAATGACCCAAGAGACTTGAACAAGGCATTAAAGAGACCTCATCATCCTATGCACACAGTAGAGGCAATTGCCGCCCTTTTGTCAAATGTCACTTTTTTCTGTCTTAGATGCAAAGAATTAATTTTGGCAAGTAATGCTTGATTACAAATCTTCACTACTCACTACATTTGGTACCCCATTTGGCAGATACAGATTCCAGAGGATGCCTTTTGTAATAAATTCTGCTAGTGAAGTCTTTCAGAGTGCAATGGAGCAATTTTTTTCAGGCTATCTGTGTGCAATAATAGTTGATGATTTACTGTTTGGAAGCAATGGAGAAGCAGAGCATGATAGAAACCTTACGAAAGTCCTGGACAGAGTGCGTGAAGTGAACTTGAAGCTTAATCCTCTGAAATATAAATTCAGACTACCAGAAGTTACTTGTGTGGGTCATTTATTTACTAGTACAGGCTTACGACCAGACCCTTCCAAACAAGCAGACCTTGTTGAGATGCCAGCCCTGGACAAAGTCCAAGCCTTACAGCATTTTCTTGGTATGGTTAACTATTTGGGCAACTTTATCTCTGACTTTACTGAGTCATCGGTGCCTTTAAGAGCGCTGATACGTAAAAATGTTGTTGGTCATGGTTGGAACAAGACCAGAGAGCATTTGATAACCTCAAACAGCAAATTGCCAGCCTGCCAACATTGAAATACTATGATGTTCACAAACTAGTAGTTCTTTCCTGTGATGCTTCAAAGTTTGGTCTTGGTGCAGTTATTCTTCAAGAGGGCAGTCCTGTTGCCTATGCATCTAGAACTCTTATCCAAACCGAAATGCGTTTTGCTCAAATTGAGAAGGAACTTTTGACAATTGTGTTCGCATGTGCGACTTTCCATGATTGTATCTATGGTCGAGCTATCCAAATAGAAACTAATCATCAAGCTCTATTCACTATTAGAAGCCTATGCATACTGCTCCAGCAAGACTACAAAGAATGATGCTCAGATTACAAAAGCTGTTGTTGTTGTTTTGTTGTTGTTTTTCTATCAGCTTTTCCTGGTTAGGCGTCGCAACAGCAGAACTCCGGTCCGCTAATGATTGGCAGTAGATTTTTATGGTGCCGAGTTGCCAGCCCGACGCCCAACCTTCAACGAAGGCACGCCCATTCATGCATGTCTTTTGAATGCCACTCGACTATGGGGAGGATATGAAGACTCCACACAGAAGGAGCTCCAGCCGAGAATCGAATGGGAGATCCTCTTGCTGTGAGGCGACAACGCTACCGCTGCACCACCACTGCTCAGATTACAAAAGTACAATTTCAAAATGGTCTATACAAAAGGGAAACTTCTTACCTTATTCATATTACCCAGAAATACCACAGAATAGCTTGATGCAGAGAATTTTGACTTTGATGTAATGGAAGTGCATAATTTTTCTACCACGGGACTTGAGCTGAGAGATTATACAAAGACTGATCCAATTTTGCAAAAGCTCAACCACTTCATCAGTTTTGGATGGCCATGAATGCAATCCTGTGTACTGCCAGAAGTGCAACCTTACTTTCCATACAGAGATGAGATGCCAGTGGAAGATGGTATCATTTTCAAAGAGCCAAAAATTATTGTTCCTACTTCCTTACAGCATGAATACAATCAGAATTTGCATTGTGGCCACCCAGGTTCTGATTCTACCAAATGAAAGTGGAGAGTTCTAGTATAATTTTGGCCCTCTCTATCAAAGGATATTGATAGTGTTTTCTTCTTGTTCAGTATGGAACAGTACTAAGCCACATTTTCAAAAAGAGCCACTTCAGATAAGCCAAAATCCTGAACTACCTTGGTCAACAGTAACCACTGACATATTTGAGTGGAACAATCAGTATTGTAATATAGTGTTGTTAGACTCTTATTTGAAACAACTAAAATAAACCAATGAAAACCAATATTAGCGGGCGAAAAACTGAGCGAGGTCCAAGTAATGTTAAAAAAATTCACAGTTTTATTAGCGCTTTCGGCAAAGTCAGTGCCTCCCCTTCTTCAGATAACAAACCAACTAATTAACAAGCTTTTTATACTAAATTTCAGAACAGTTAATCAAATTCAATAATTGTCTCTTGGACTAGCATTAAAGAGACCAAGTTATAAACCAGTTCTTATATGCATAAAAAGCCAACATGCGAAAAAACATTCATTACTGAATCAAGATATAAAAATATATAAATATAAATATAAAATGTCATATTATGAGCTGTGCTAATTTTATTGATATCATAATGCTAAACATTAAGTATCACTCATTATAAAATAATGCTTATAAGTCAAAACAAGATTACAAAACTAACTAAGCCCTAAGAAAAAATAACATATAAAGTATATAAAAGTTCATTAATATAAATGTAGCTGTTAAACACAGCTAATATGTGCCACTACTTACAATATACTGTATTTGTTCCACCATATAATGTGCATATTATGAAAGCAATTTGTGATTTATAATCTATGTCAGATAACCTTAATGTAAAACCATAAGCTAACAGTTAGACAAGATAATTATAAACTATTATAAACTATCTACTTACCAATTAAATTGGAATGACTAACATAATGTGTATAAAAGCTTACTAGCATAATACCCGTAGTAGTTTATATTAAAAATAAGAAATTAAAAACTTTTTATTTTGTTTATCATAGTAAGGTGAACATGGAACTGAACCCCCTTTAAAGCTAATACGATTATATTTAAGTATATTGTATCTTATGTTTTCAATATAAAGTATATCATTTATCTTCTTAGAGCTAAACATTTCAAAATGCTTTTAATAGAAACATATTCAATGAGGCCTGGAAAAGTGTGGGCCACTGTTCTTATTTGCCACATAATTTCATCTATTTCTAGTTGTAAATGCCAAGGCCCCCTCTTACATCTACTTGCCTTTGTTGTATTATTACAAATTTAAACTTATGGTCGGGGAACTCAATGATGTGCCTAGCTAATGCATTTGTTGTATCTCTTTTACTAATGGCATATTGGTGTTCATAAATACGCTGCTTAATTTTCCTCTCTGTTTTACCAATGTAAAATGCAGCACATTGGTCGCAGCAGGCTGTGTAGATAACCCCCTTAGTTTCACAATTAAATCTGCCATTCACATAAATAGCCCTCTCTCTGATAATAATTTTATTATCTGTGCATATATGTTTGCATTGCTGGCACGACCCACATTTATACATTCTGTAATTCCTACTCTGTTTAGTGCTCCTCTTTCTTTCTAATAGAGCTTTCAAATTTGCACCCTTTCTGTAAGTTAAATTAGGCTTTTCTCCTAAAATTTTAAGTAGCCCACTGTCTTCAATAATGATAGACCAATTTTTATTTAGCATTTCCCTTATTCTAAGATGGTCAAGGGAATAAGTACAGAGAAAACTAGTCTTAAATTATGTTCTCTATTATTTGTAACAATACTATGTTGGTCTTCTATATGTTCGACATTATGGACAGAAAAATTCTGTAATAAGGGCTTAAAATGTCCCATATTTCGTTTGTGGCTAACTTCTAAAGCAATGTTGCCTACCATAGGTTCATGATCACCTCTATTTATAAACATAGCTTTAAGAAGCTTACATTCATCAGTGAAATCAGTATCGTCAGAAACCATTCTTGCCACCCTTACCATCTGCCCTTTAATAACTGCTCTTTTTTGATAGTAAGGGTGGCTACTAGTAAAATGCAAAAACGCATTGGAGTAAGTAGGTTTTCTGTGGATTGTACTTTTATAGCTAGAATTAGCTGTATCTTTAGTCAAGCTAATGTCCAAAAAATTAATACTAGTGTCTTCTAAGCTATAAGTTAATTCAAAAAAATCGATCATTTGAGATATGTTGGCAATAAAAGTTGGAACTAAAGCTTTTGCTCCCTTCCAAATCTGGAACATGTCATTTTGGTATCCAGTGTACCAAGAGACATTCTCCTGAAATAAGCTGTTAGTGAATAATAAGGTTTTCTCGCAGTATGAATAAATATATATTAATGTCTTACTGTTCTCTACTTGCAAAATAGTCTTCTTTCATACGGATCAGGAAACCTAAAACACATTAAAAATAATTTATAACATAGAAGACACCAGTGTTAAATTCAAAGAAATGCCTCTTTGGCCAGTTGTAAACTAATGCAGTGAGGCACTGCTTCATTCAGTTGTTTTCATTCTTCCTTTGTTCACCAGATTGTGCAACTCTCATTGTTCTGTTGCTCTTTCTTACACTTTCTTCCTATGCTGGCTTCACTGTTGTTACTTGTTTTAAATAACAGATACCCTACCCTTTGAAAAACATCAGATGCTTTACATTATTTTGAATTACCATGAGAAGAGGAAAGTCAGACCTTGGTTTGCCATCTCATTTGAAGAACAGCACATCAGGAGGGCAATACCCCTCACACTGTACTGTAAAATCTTTATTAGGGTAGAAAACCACGTACCTGAAGTGGAGAGAGCACTACAAGCCTTGGCATCAAACACAAATATCCGACATGCCATGGCAGTGACACTTCTATATGTTTTATGACTTAATTATGGATTCATAACTTTAGTCCTCTTCCCACTCATATCCCCAGAGAGAGAGAGAGAAAGTGAAAGATGCACAACAGTTCAGACTGATTTGCAAAAGAAGGAAACTAAAACAACTATACAAGGTTTACACGAGCAGTACATATATTTCAACCTGGAAAAAGAATAAAAGCATAATCATTCAGCTTATGTTTTTTGTACTTAAACATATGTACTGCTCTTGTAAACCTTGGTATATTTGTTTTAGTTTCCTTCTTTTGCAAATCAGTCTAAACTGTTGTGCATCTTTCTCTTTCTCTCTCTCTTTTTACATTTTGCATTATTGCATTACAATTCATACGTGTTTTTTTAATTCCTTCTATTTTATATACATATCATACTCTTATTACCCTGATTGCAAATTTTCTGGTATCAATTTATTGTCATTTTTGTCCTTTCATTTTATGTACTTTTGTTTAAGACGTAGAAGCAGTCTCATTCTTTAACATTGTTTTTTAGTCTAACAAAAAAAGCTACATCCACTTATATTTATTTGGGTTGGCCACCTGCTACACACACCTCCCACTTCCAAAAACAAGTTTGTTATTCTTGATTCCTTTCCTGTGAGGAGATAAAACCCTTCTGTATGTTACTGTGACTTACAATACTTAGAGATAAGGGTGGGAAAAACATTCCATGTTTGTATATAAAAATATTTTACTTGTTTTATTGCCATTCTAATTTCATTACAATTTTATTTGATTCATTGTACTACTTGGAGTTAAAATCAAATGTCTGCAGTGCAGTGCAAGGTTTCTAGTGCCTCATCACACTTTTAACGTTTTTGCTGGTGTAAATGACATGTATTTTCAATACTTCATTTTAAATGTTTAACTTATTTTGCCTCTGTTGAAATGGGAATCTATGTGTCCAGTAGAAGCATGTTGACAGAATGTCAGATAAGCACATCAGTGCAAGTCTCTTTGCACCATTAAGACCTCACCGTGATACAGTGAGCTGCAAATGACATTCCTCCTTAAACTGCATAAAATTGAAGAATTACTGAATGTGGCAGAATGAATTCACAATTAAACTTCATGATTTATGTTATGGTTCTTGGTACTATTTCTTCTAAGATCCATGACCTGGAATAATCCCTGTTCTACCCTTTTCTTATTGAGTCACACTTTTCCTCCTTAGTGTTGATTATATTGTGACAGCTGGGATGTTTATACCACTGTTCTTAGTTCTCCTGTTAAAGCTGCAACAACATTTCCTGCTCCTTCTATTTTGACATAGTGATGCAGACGTAAACCCGTCCTTATTGTAGTAGGACATAATTAGCAGTGCACCACTCTCAGTCTGTTTCTCCTGTCTCTGCCAGCATGTCCTACCTCACTAGCTGGGTTTAGGGTTCTCACAGTTCCTTGATTTCAAACTGCTTCAGCTGTTGAAGGTATACTGACTTCTTGCAGCAAAACCTCCAGCACATTCACAAAACATGCTGGCCCTTTCTGAAGTATAATATTATTTAATAATTAATATTTCATTTTGTCTACTCCAAGACATTTCTTGACATTTTCTCACTGTATAATTTGCATCTCCTTGTTCTTTATTAGTGCCTGTTTCAAAAGTACTACTGTGGCAGATAACACATCTGTAAGAACTCAGATACAGAACCTGAGATGTATGAGAGGCAGGCTTCATAAACAGCTACAAAAAGATACTGCTTCACTAACTGCTGGACAGTGTAGTGGCCTATGGCCACAGTAATATTGGCAGTAATCTTACCACAGTGGCACCTAACAAATAATGCAGTGTAATTGTAGACCTGCTTCCCTGAGCTGCCTAGTTAGAAGCTATAGCTACAACTGCAACATAATTAAACTGCTATGCAGACGCAGTATATAGCAGTCTATGGTTTATGTCATCGAGTCCAGTGTTAGTAAAACTGGGTCAAAAGAAACTGATTAAGGGAACCAACAGTCCCTGAAAGTCTTTCACGTGGGGATGCAAAGCTTCTCCATCCCGTCAGTGCAAAGGGTTTTTCTACCTGTGCCTCTAAACTGATATAGCTAACTCTGGAGTTATAAAACCTCAAGGTAAGTTGTAAAAAATTTGACTGACTGACAGTTCACTGAATTGCATTCTTGCAGTCAGATTTTTCTGAAACAGGATTCAAATTGACAACCAAATGACATAATTATCTAGAGTTCTACAGCCCAAATATACAGACAAATGAGATGGATGCAGTTCAAAGAACAACCCATAAAATAAGATTATACCAGGAGCCAGAAAGAAAATAAGCGTTATGGGTATACTTCAAAAGAAAGCATCTCAAGGCACTTTTCAGAGTCTAAAAATCAACGTTTTCATGACAAGAGCTATGCAAGATCACAGGGCAGGATTAGAAGACTGATAAAGGAAACCTAAAATGCAAAATGAAAAGCACTTTTCTCAGAGAGGCTGTACAGATGTAAAACAATATTTTGGGTAGGAGGTGGGAGCAGTGGAACACAAATAATAATAACCGGGATGTGTAATACAGGCATAGGATAATGACATGGATTTGTGTTGACTAGAGGATAGGAAGGAAAATTCTCTTTTTACAAAATAAAAATAAATCACAAGTTATCTCCAAGTTCTACAAAGTGTTCCAAAAATTATACATGTGTTGTTGACCTATCTTGCCTTCATTCTTACCAGGTTGGGTTTGGATCCAATCCTCGGATCCGACTCTGCCTTTATATGCAAGCTCGAGGACTTCCACTAGCTTGTGGCTGAACCCTATCCCAGCATACACTAGGTAATACTCCCCAGATCTCGTTTGCCGCTAAACAAGATCGGGTGCTCGTTCTACTGGCTCTGGCTAAGTATACTCTATTATAATCACTATTGTTGGAAATTGCTTATTCTTCTCTGTTATTTAACTAAATAGCTAGTTATTGTGCTACTCAGTTATTTCCATTTTGTTGTGGCTGATTTTTCTGCTGTTGGCCGTCGTCTTCCTGCCTAGGCCTTGTTGTCCCTATCCCGGCTTCTACCTTAAGACTTTTAATAGCCCGTTTAAGTTAGAGGCCTCTTATTCTTCTTGATGTTTATCGTGTTTCACCGTTGCATTCCTAACCAATGGGTTATTCGGCCCTCGATTGGTCAGAATACCAAAGGAAAGTAAATATGAAATTGGCTGTCGTCGGCTGTAAAGGATGTCAGAACGTCCAATACAAAAGGGGGCAGCTGATGTCACTTCCTCAGTTTTCCTTGCCGCGGAGCCCGAAGCAGAAGCATTTCTTGCACGAGTGCCTGTTGGCAGTTTACCTTTTTTTTTTTTTTTTTTTGGTTTCTGACTACAAAGTTGAAGTCAACTACAGCTAAGTACCCCGTTGGGGATCCTCTTTTCTTGCTTTAACGAATGTCAGAAAAGGTTAATAATTGTCTTACCTGTAGAAAGCAGATTCCTCATAGAGATTTTCATTCCTATTGTATTATTTGTTTAGGCCTTGACCACGACGTTTCTAATTGTGATCTTTGTGCTTCCTTTAATCCGCATACTATTCGTCGTTGGGCTAAGCTTTTAGCTAAACATTTTGGAGTTTGGCCTAAGTTTGTCGGTATGGCGCCCGCTGGTCTTCAGGCTTCGGATATCCCCAAGAAGTGTAAGGATAAGGACCATGACAGGCTTCAGAGGGTCCTCAGATGATGTTAAGTTGGTCGTCAGTCATGTGTAGCCAGTGAGGCGCCTTTGCAGCCTGCAGAATTTCAACCGCAGGCCTCGGGTGAGACCATTTCAGAGTACCTCAGGCCTCCGACTTCCATTTTGCCTTCTGACCTTTCACCTGTCACCTCTTCAGCTAAATCCGGAGCTGCTAAGCTGACTCCGGTGTCAGGCCTCCGGACTTCATTCAGACAGCAATCTCATACCGACGACCTCTGCTGCAACTTCGGCGGTTGCCAGGCCTCCCAAGTCCTTCAGACTTGCATGTAAATCTTCCAGTCGTAAGCCTGTGAAAAAGCAGACTCCAGTTTCTTCTCATTCCCCTCAATCCCAAATGGTTAAAATGGCTAATGACCTTTTGATTCTTATTAGGGTTCACAGCCTCCTCTTTCTAAAAGGGGTAGGGATGTTTCTCCTGAGGATTTGTCTTTTTCTGGTTCTGGTACTTCTAGCATTTCTGCTGATGAAGAGGAAGTTTCTCAGGTGTTTTCTCCTTTTGAGGATTCAGATGCAGAGGAGTTCATCCCTTCTGCTTCTCTTCCAGTGGATTGCTCTTTTGGTGATACTTTGAATACTCTCAGGGAGCATTTTAAATGGGAAAGTCAGGATTATCCCCAATCTAAGAAAGGGATTAGGGAGTTTTTGGATTTGCCTCAGCATAAGCCTCTAGCTATTCCCCCAGTGCTGGAAGTGGTTGATGATGTTTTTCTGGAAAATTCCTTGACTCCAAATTCGGTTCCTTCTGCTCCCAGGAAACCTGACAGGTACTATAGAGTCCCTGATTCTCATTTGTTTCTTTTCAGGAATCCGTTGGCTGATCCAGAGATTATTTCTCAAGGCCCTAAAGGGGTTAAGGCCACTGTTACTAAAAATCCTGTTCCTTCTGACAGGGAATGGTGGGGTAAAAAGGTTTATACCTCTGCCACTCTTGCTGTTAGGTCTACTAATTGTCTTTTTCATATGCTGAAGTACCAGCAGCACACCTTGGAAGCTATTAAATCTAGGATAGCAGGTGTGTCTCTGTTGGCAGAGAGTAAGGGTATGCAGGATTTGCTGAATTCTGCCAGTCCTGTCAATAAACATTCATTACATTGTGGTTTTGACATTCTAGAAGCCTCCTGCAGGGCTACAGCTACTGGATCCATTATTAGAAGGCACGCTTGGCTCAGGGAACAGACCCTACCAGAGCCTGTCAAGGCTAAGCTTTTGGATGTACCTTTGCATAAGGACAGTCTTTTTGGCAGCAAAGCAGAGGAAGTGCTCAAGAAGATGGAGGATAAGGCCAAGTCTATGCAAACAGTTAAGGACTTTCTGTAAGTTCAACCTCCTTGCTTTAGCAGGAATTACCCTTCTAAGAGTTGGACGTTTCCTGATACCAGCAGACAGAACAATTCTAGGACTAGAGGTTACAAATCTTCTAGAGGGCAGGTGGCTACCCCTCAAAGGTCTAAGCCTTGGCAGGCTTCCACTTCCAAGGCGGGTAGTTCTAAGCCTGCATCTCAATCCAAACATTCTCAATGACTGTATCCAACTTCTGCCTATTCTTGCCTGCCCGGAGAGTCATTTAGGGGGAAGGTTGGCCTTTTTTTCAAATGTCTGGGCCACCATCACAGACGACAAATGGGTACTCAGAACTGTTTCCCTAGGACACAAATTTTCTTTCTTCACCTTTTCAGTACCCAAAGGATTCCCAGATGCTCTTCCAAACCAAAGGGCAGAAATAGAAAAACAAATTTTGTCTGTTACATCTGGGAGCAATAGAATATGTTCCTACTCAGCAGGTAGGCCAGGGTTTCTGTTCCAGACATTTCCTAGTTCCAAAAAAAGAAGGCACCTGGCGTCCTATCCTAGATCTATCCATCCTGAACTCTTTCTTGGTAATTCAAAAGTTCAAAATGCTCACTCTGCATCAGTTGCTGCCAATGTTAGAAAATAATTCCTGGCTGGTAACTTTGGATCTCAAAGAAGCTTATCTGCACATCCCTATCAGGGAAAATTGCAGGCAATACCTTCATTTCAGGGTGGGCAAGCAACATTATCAATTCTCTGCATTGCCCTTTGGCTTATCTACTGCTCCCAGAGTTTTCACAAAGTGCCTGGCTCCAGTCATTGCTTTTTGCAGGCAGAAGAAAGTTCAGATTTATCCATACGTAGACAACTGTCTAATTCAAGCAAATTCTCAGGAACAGCTGTTAAAGGATCTAGAATTTGTAAAGACTCTTCTCTCTTCCCTGGGTTACACTCTCAACGAGGAAAAATCAAAAATGGTGCCATCCAAGGAGATAACATTCCTGGAAGCGAGTCTGAACACAGCCACCCAGATGATATATCTCACCCAGGAGAAGCAAGCAACTCTTTCAGTTTACTTCAAGGACTTGGCAAGCCTGTCCCAGCTCCCTGCAAGGAAATACCTGCAAGCTCTGGGATACATGGCCTCTTGCATTCTCATGATTCCATATGCAAGACTGCATATGAGGAAATTGCAATGGTAACTCAAGAACATTTGGTGTCAACACTCACAGGACCTGGATATGATAATTCCTCTGCTTCCATGTCGGCAGACAGAGTTTCTGTGGTGGGCAACAGCCTGTCTACAAGATAAAGGCATGCCTTTTTGCCCCACTCCCTGCCTCTCAAGTTCTTATCACAGATGCATTGGACTATGCCTGGGGAGCTCACCTGGATGGCAGATGCATACAGGGATGGTGGAACACCCAGCAGATGAACCCGCACATAAATCTAAAGGAGTTGATGGCAGTTCAGCAGGTCTTACTAGCTTTCAAGCATCTTCTTTCTCCAGGGACCCTGCTTGTCAGAACAGACAACACCACAGTCATGTGGTATATCAACAAGCAGGAAAGGACTCATTCTTACACCCCGTGCAGGCAGAGCATGAATCCCTGGTCCACAGCAGCATCCCTGGACTTGCATCTCCTAGCTCAGTTTCTTCCAGGAAGGCCCAATGCTTTGGAAGATCAGTTGAGCAGACATACCCTGGATCCTCACGAGTGGCAGCTGAACAGAGCATCATTACAGCATCATTCAATGTTGGGGCACACCTCAGGTGGATCTTTTCTCCTCCCCAGACAACCATCTTCTACCTCTTTTTTGCACCAGACAGCATCACAGCAGAGCCTGGAAAGTGGATACTCTGTCCTTCCCTTGGACGCTGCTGTCAGTTTATCCCTTCCCTCCTCTTCCTCTTCTTCCCAGAGTATTATTGAAGATCAGGGATGAATGACCAAGGACTATTCTCATAGCTCCGGACTGGCCCAGACAGCATTGGTATCTGCTGCTTTGCAATTTCTCCCAATTTCCTCCTTGGCATCTTCCTCTGAAGCCAGATCTTTTGGTTCAGGAAGGGGGAAACATTCTACATCCTTATCTTCAGTCCCTCAATTTGGCAGCATGGCTCATTGTATGACTCCAACCTTTTCTTCTTCCCTTCCCCAGGAGGTGGTTGACATGCTGAGGGAGGCCAGGAGGCCTAGCACTAGGAAGTCCTACACTGGCAAATGGGAAAGGTTCTCTCATTGGATGCATGCTAGAGGGGAATCTTCTTCTCAGCCTACCCTTCCTCTGATCCTGGAATACCTGGCTGATTTGCTTCAGGTTGGTCTTTCTTTCTCCTCTATCAAAATCCATGCTTCAGCCATTTCTGCTCATTGTTCTTTTGAGCAACCCATTTTCTCTCATCCCCTGATGAAAATGTTTCTCAGAGGTGCTTGCAACTTAAAACCTCCCAGAAGGGCACCTACTCCAGCCTGGGATCTTAATTTTGTTCTAGAGAAACTCACTCTTCCTCCTTTTGAGCCAGCTGCCACTGCAGATTTAAAGTTTCTCTCTTGGAAGACTGCTTTCCTCTTGGCTATAACTTCAGCAAGGAGGGTTTTGGAGCTGCAAGCTTTGATAGCTGTGGAGCCATTTCTTATTTTCCATGCAGATAGGGTCTCTCTGAAAACCAACCCCTCCTTTATGCCTAAGGTGGTTTCTAGCCTGACTCTTAATCAGTCCATTCACTTTCCTACCTTCTTTCCTAATCCTCGAAATAGAGGTGAACGAATCCTACATTCTCTTGATGTGCACAGACAGCTCAGGTTTTACCTGGACAGGACTAAAGACCTTCGGAAATCAGCACAGATATTGGTCAGTTTTGCCCCTGGAGCCCAGGGCAAGGCTATTTCTAAGCAAACCATTTCTAAATGGATTGCACATTGTATTACTTTTTGTTATTCCTTTAATTGCAAGGTTCCTCCTCAAGGGGTTAGGACCCAGTCAACTAGAGCAGCTTCCACTTCTGCAGTCTTTTTAAGGGGTGTCCCTACTAAAGACATTTTGGAGGTTGCCAGATGGTCTTTTGTTCACACTTTCACAAAGCATTGTAATTTGCCTTTGTTTTCTAGAGCCAGGGCAGGGTTTGCCACTGCTGTTCTACAGGGCATTATCTGCAATCCTTGATTCTGTTGGTTTCTCCTCCCTTTTCTCTCGGCTTTGGTAATCAACCCATTAGTTAGGACTGCAGCAGTGAAACATGATGAACATAGTACAGTTGTGTACACTTACCATAAATGTAGATGTTTGAGTGTATTCACTGTTGCAGTCCTGGTTTCCCTCCCTCCTTCCCCCTTTTTGGTCCTCTCCTATTCTCTTTTCCTAAGGTACAGGCTAAGTTTGGTATTATTTGCCAAAGTTGCTTTTGGAGTAAGCCTTGTTTTCTGGGTGCTTCTGGCTGTTATGGCAAGAAAGACTCTGGAAGTGACATCGGCTGCCTCCTTTTGTATCGGATGTTCTGATGTCCTTTACAACCGATGACAGCCGATGTCATATTTACTTACCTTTGGTATTCTGGCCAATCGAGGGCTACCGGGAGCTGGATAACCCATTGGTTAGGACTGCAACAGTGAATATACTTGAACATTTACATTTATGGTAAGTGTACAAAACTGTACTTTTGTCTCTTTCAGGAACCTTGTTAAAGACAGTTTGTTTGTCTCCTTAGCCCATTTAAGTTAGAGGGCTATCTCTTTCCCTTTCAGTTTCCTGGGCATAGCCTATTTAAGTTAGAGGGCTGTGCCCTCCTTTCATCCTATATATCTGTTTTTCATAGTTAAGTTTTACTGTTTAAATTGTTGCTGTTTAAAAAAAAAAAACTTCTCTAGCTAATTTCCTTTGTTACTATCCCTTTTTCAGAATGTCTTCTAAAGATTCGAAACCATCAGGTTTCAAAAAATGTGGAAAATGTGGATAGAAAATGTCCCTAACTGATAGACACACAATTTGTTTCTATTGCCTGGGAGCTGTCCATCTCCAGGAGTCTTGCTCCATTTGTCATTCTTTTAATCACAGGACTCTCCTGGAGAGGAAAAACAAATTGATACTGAGTGGTCTCTTAAAACCCACCTTCTCAGAATCAATACAAGAAGGTCTGGGTTTATCAATGACTGACCAATCCCCAACCTCAAAATCAGACAAGTCTAGGAAGAGATCTTCCTCTTTTAGTGCTCTATCGGAGCATTTAAAAAACGTTGCCAAACTTTTGACACCGGATCCTAAGTCTGTCGGATCCAAAGAATCTACAGCTCCGACACCATCAGTCTCCGTGCCGGTAGAGTTTGAGTTGCAGAGATGGTCCCCTGTCTTGGAGCCCTTCTCCCCTACTCTAAGATCACCAGTACTTCAACATTCCAATTCTCCAGCCCCCTCCACTTGATCTTCCAGGCGCCTGTCTGACAATGACGTGGATCTAGTGGTACAGTGGCTATTAAGGACACCGGCGCTAGCCAAGTTGTTAATGGATCCAACCCAGAGGGCTTCGGATCTGACCACATCCTCCCTTTCTGCTCCAATTCCTCCTCCGATCCAACCTTGGACTTTGGACCTGGAATGTCCCGAGCTGATATCAGTGGAACCACTCAACCCGAGACCTATTACTGGATATTCAGATCCGATCATTGCTCCAACGTCCTCGGATTCAACAGCACTGGAGGAGTCTAAGAGCTGACACTCTCCAGTTGGGTCCGGGAAGGTGATTCGAATCGGACAGTTATCTGATCTGACCTTGGCTCTTGGGGCATCGGCTCAGGTGAGCTCGGCTCCTACCTCAGCCTCTGGGCTGTTGTCCTTGATCCTGGGGGTTTCCTTGACTTCTTTGGATCTAGGGATATCCTTGGATCAAGGACAGGGGGGCTTTTGAGGTGATGAAGAGAGTATTGTCATCTCTGGATGTTCTACCCCAAAAAGCACTGGCTTCTGCCTCTGTATCCTTACAATCACAGGGATGTGGAGATCCTAGGTGTCAGGATGCCCCACAGGGCACCCCACCACTCTTCTGAAACCTCTCCAGAGTACCCCTCTGAAGAGGTCCCGTGGAAGAGATTATGCAAGAGAAGCATTTAGACTGCCCAGAGGAGTCCACTTCTGATATGGACCTCGATGAAGCTGAAGGGTCCCCACAGTCGCATCCTGATGATGTTTCCTTCAGAGACATCTTAGAAATGCTGAAACAGAGAGGTGGCTGGAAGTCCCACAAATCCTTCAGCAGAGGAGTTCATATACCTGAAGGCCTTCAGATCTCACCCTTCCTCCACTTGGGTGTCTCCACCTTTCAACAAACTTATGGACCTGGTTTCTCGGAAGGTGTGGGAGTCTCCAAATTCAGTGGATCCTGTTCCTAGGAGGCCAAATAAGATTATAACATCCCCACCAGACAAAACCTTTTTAACTAAGGGTGTCCCAGTAGATGCTATGGTGGTGGAGGCAGCCACCAAGAAGGAACACTCAGAGACATCTTCTTCTATTCATCCACTGAACAAGGAGTCTCGCACAATGGACAGATGTGGAAAGCGGATTTTTTTCTTCAGTGACTTTTGCCCTCAGATCACTGAATTACCTCACCCATTTTACTAGATTACAGAGAGACCTCCTGAAAGAGCTAGGAGATACTCTCCAAGGTTCAGTAGCTGAAGGGGTTTCAGATAAAGTTTCCTCTCAGCTCTCTACTCAAACTCAGTTGTCAACTCCTCCATGAGGCTGATTTCTTACACAGCTGATGGAGCAAGTAGAACAGCGGGTTCAGGAATTTCCTTAAGGAGACATTCTTGGATGCGCTTGTGTGACTTTGAGGAGCCCTTTAAATCTTCCTTTGTGAATGGCCCATTCGATGGCTCATGACTGTTCAGGCCCAAAGTCAAAGACACACTAACCAGGTGTGAGCAGGAAGGGAAGACTCTGTCTGCCGTAGGAGTCCATTTTTCCCTACTTACCAGGCCTTATTCCAAAGCTCAGGAAGGAAGTGGGAAAATGCGGTTTAGAAAATCTCAGAGAGCTTTCCAGGACACACGTGGTGAATCTTCCCCAGGGGCAGAGGGAGAAGTACTAATGGAAGACGCCAACCATGTGGCAGAGGGGGGTCTGCAGAATCAGGGAGACAGATAATCTTTCTTTGGTAAGCCCTTTCAGAGCTCCTGAAAGGAGGTCTGCCTGTCCATCTCTGGAGGCAGTTGGGGGCTGCCTTTGTACCCAGAGGCCTGGCAACAAATAGCAAAAGACAAATGGGTACAAAGCATCATATCCAGAAGTTACTCCATACCCTTTTCCTTCCCTGTCCCAAATATAAAAAAGATCCCAGACATTCCACCCAGTCAAAGGGAACAGGCAACATTAGAAATTCAAAAATTGCTAGACAAAAGAGTCATCCAAACAGTCTCCACAGACCAAATAGGATCCAGAACTTACTCAAGATTATTATTATTAGTCCAAGTTCCAGATGGTAATACTGCAGTCAGTACTCCCTTTTCTGGGACAAGATGATTGGATGTGCTCGATAGACCTCCAGAATGCTTACTACCATGTAAAAATGAACAGGTGATCCAGGAGACACCTGCGCTTTCGGCTGGGAGCCAGCCACTACCAGTTTCGAGCTCTGCCCTTTGGCCTCACTACAGCCCCCAGAGTGTTCATCAAATGTATGGCAGTAGTCGTGGCTCACTTGAGACGCCTAGGATTCTGGGTGTTTCCATACTTAGGCGAATGGCTCCTAACTGTCATCACCAACCATCTACTACTAAAAGTAAGAGACACCACCTTGCAGCTCTTCTCTCACCTAGGAATTACTATAAACTATGAGAAATCTGCCTTGCTGCCTTCTCAGCATGTCATATGTATAGGAGCAGAAATGGATTAAACAAACATGATGGCCAGACTTCCTTCAGAAAGAGTTCAAGTTCTATGATGTCAGGTTTTAAATCTTCTTACAAAGAAAAAAGCTTAAGCAAGGATATTCCTAAAAGTCTTGGGAACCATGGCATCAGCAATAAACCTGATCCCCTTAGCAAGTCTACACATGAGAATTCTTCAGTGGCTACTGTCCACTCAGTGGTCAATGCAGGAATTGCTGATTTTCCACAAAATAATGCTAACAGAAACTTGCAAAAAAGACCTTCATTGGTGGCTTTACTCCAGTCATGTGATGCTAGGCCAACCATTCGTACTTCCCCAGCCATTGGCTACAGTGACCACAGGTGCCTCTCAGATGGGGGGGGGGCATTATCTGGGAAGGACAGTCCAAGGCACCTGGCAGGATCACGAGACCCATTTGCACATTAATGTCCTAGAGATGAGAGCATTGCTTTTGGCGTTGGAAGCATTCCAGGACTCTCTTCTGTTGGGAACTATTGCAATACAGACAGACAACATGTCAGTTGTATGCTATATAAACAAACAAGGAGGAAGCAGGTCTTACCCCCTTTGTCGAGAGGCCTTGAGAGTATGGCAGTGAGTGACCTCCCCAAGCTTTCTGATAGCAATGCACATCCCGGGGAAATCCAGCATGATAGCAGACAGACTCAGCAGAGCGATTCTGATGCCTCATGAGTGGTCCCTAAAACAGGAGGTAGCAGAAAAGATTTTCTGCAAATGGGGTCAGCCTTGCTGTGACCTTTTTACGTCATCCATTAATGCCAACTGCACCAGCTACTTTGCCTTTATCCTCCTCCCCTGGGGGAGTCACCAAGGGTCACACTTGTTCACGGTTGGCCCTCGGATCTCCTCTATGCTTTTTCCTCCTTTTCCATTAATACCCAAAGTTCTTCAGAAAGCCAGTGGCTTGGGAAGGGACTTCATAGGTTCATAGGCTGGTACTAGGCTATCGGCCCTAGGGCCTATACAAGCCTAGCCATAACAATTCCCTGGCTATTTCTTCCCACACTATTTACTTCCCTGGACCCCTGCACTGGGGTCTTGATACTCATTGCCCCATACTGGCCTCATCAAATCTGGCTCTCCTTCCTGTGGCCTCATCTTTGGGAGGAACCTTGGAGTCTGGACCCAGTTCCAGACCTTTTGACTCATGCATCAAGAACACTCCATCCTTCCCTTCAGACCTTCAATTTGACGGCTTGGCTGCTCCGACTCTAGCCAGGTTTCCTAACCTCTCTTCATCAGTTAAACACATCCTAATTTCTTTAAGGCTTCAACAAGAAAGATATATAGAAGCAAATGGAAAAGATTCTCATTATGGGTTTCTCGTAACCACATTGGTTCCTTTACTGCCCCAGTCAATTCCATTCTAGAATTTCTAGCAAAATTATTCAGCGAGGGTGCAGCTGCGAGTATCTTTAGAGTTCAACTAGCAGCAAAATGTAGTTTTCATAAAGGTGAGTCTGGCCTCAATGTTATGTCTCATAGGCTATGCAAGGCGTCTCTTAAATGTACTTTATTACTACGACCACCTATCAGAGACACCCCCTCAGCACCATTTTCATCCTATCTTGTTTAATTTTTTTTGAGCCAGCATCATCTTGCGAACCCAAGTTTTTGACATGGAAAACTATTCTATTGATAGCAATTACCTCTGCTAGGAGGGTGTCAGAGCTGCAAGCCTTGTCAATAAAGCCCCCTACTTGCTTTTCCACAGAGACAGGGTATCCTTATGAACAGACCCTTCCTTTTTGCCAAAAATATGTTCAGAATCTAATTTGAACCAATCTATAGAGCTGCCAGTCTTTTACCCAAATTACGGGAATAAGGCAGAATACATGTTGCATCAACTAGATGTGCATAGACAATTAAGTTTCTGTTTACACAGGTCTAAGAACTTCAGAAAATCTGACCAGATTTTTTTATCCTTTCGGCTTCAAAGAAAGGTCCTCAGTCTCTAAGGTGACACTTTCAAAATGGCTTTCAGATTGCATAACCTTCATCTATAAGTCTCAGAATAGAGATCTTCCCCATAGAGTTGAAGCCCACTGTACAAGAGGCATTGCAACCTCTTCTGCTTTTCTGGCCAAACTAACAATTGATACCATTTGTGCTGCGGCAACATGGGCAAGACATACTCATTACAAATTCAATTTGGCCTCCAGGAACAGGGCCTCTTTTGATTCCATGATTCTGAAGAATATTCTCCCTTGAGCCACCCAAGAAAGATGGTGCTAGGGACGCTGCCCCAACCTGGTAAGAATGAAGGTGAGATAAGACAACAACACATAAAGAAGTTATGTACTCACCATAATGTTCCATGTCTAGTGTCCATTGTCGCCGTCATTCTTACATCCCACCCTCCTTCCCCCAGCCATTTTTACTCCTGGGAGACTTAGTTGGTACAATTGGATATCATTATTTCCTGACCTTCTTTATTGCACTCTAGAATTATTAAACTGTGTTTACTTTTTTTACTGTTTTTATAACTGCAAACAAGATCTGGGGAATTTACCTAGTGCATGCTGGGATAGGGTTTAGCCACGAGCTAGTGGAAGACCATGAGCTTGCATATAAAGGCTGAGTCGGATCCAAGGATCAGATCTGACCCCAACTTGGTAAGAATGAAGGCAACAATAGACAACCCACATGGAACATTATGGTGAGTCCATAACTTCTTTTTCTTTTGAATGCATTTTAGAGTTTTTCCTATTATGGTAATTATATATAGATCATTTATTGTTGTTATTGTCACACTGCCAGCCCAGCTATCAGGAATTTTGTAAATAACTCTGTGTCATTTGTCAATATTGATATGATTTATACAGACTACAGTTTTTGTTAATGACCTACTGTCATGGTAATCTGTGATGCCTGAAAGTAATGTTATGAGTAGATGGGAAATTTAGGCAAGAACTCTGGAGTAATAACAGGTCCTGGATTAAAACAAATGAATGGTGGATTCTTAAAAATCAATGCCTCTGGCTGATTTGACAAAGGAAAGGAGAAATGCTATTCAATAGTTTGGAGACCACAAATCAATATGTAGAGTTACATACTAATTACTAAAGTTAGCAGAATGTGTCTACAAGGGGTTACAAGCAATTTTAAACATACTTGTATGACTGAATGGTTGTTAGGATGAACTTTTCTAAATGCACTGTCTTTAGGTAATGAAAAATTGTGCTGTGGTATAATTTGTATAGATTTAACTTCAGCATTTATCAGGGTCATGCTTATTTACTTTTTCATATTTCAGCAGTATGACCATCTTAAAATGCCTATCAGTTAATATCCATGGATTAAATAATGGTTGTAAAAGGGGTAGTTTATATAATTTTTAAAAACATTTCATTTCCAAGTTATCTTTTTACAGGAAACATACTTAATAAAAGAAGAATTGGACAGGCTTAATAATAAACACTATTTTGTACTGAATAGCTCTCCTTATAAACAAAAGAGAAGAGAGATGGGTATTTTGTGGAAAAATTCTTTGTCTCTACCTAAAATTCTGAATACATTAAGTGATGAAAAAGGTATGTTTTGTTCAGTGACTAGAGAGATTCAAAGGAAACTATACACTTTTATTAATGTCTGTTGGATGCCTAGATTAGACATATTAACAGTTAGACAACAGTTGGGGGGAAATAATACGAATATCAAAGGGAAACATTATTTTTGCAGGTGACCTTAATTGTATTTCATCTGAAAAGGATACTAACACTAGCTGTAGGTAGAAACCTGCCTCAGTCAAGGCTTTGATGGAGTGTACTGATGTATATAATATGAGAGATGTTAATGAACTTTAAGTGTCAGACTCACTCTTCTTTTACACATTTCTCACGCAGGCATGGGACACAGTCATGAACAGATAGAGTTTATATTTCAAAGGAGATTACTAGCAGAATGGATAATGTTCAAGTAGTATCTTGCCCATCGTTGGATCATAATGCGATAACATTTGAAGTTATATTGAATTCTAGTAATAACATCCCAATTACAAAGGATTTCTGCATATATAACCAATATGAAAGACTTTAAAGAGTTCTTTAATAAAGAAATTTAAACTTTTACAAAATAAAAGTCAGTTAAATGGCAACCAAGCACTAATAAAACCAAAAGCCACCCTGGAAACATCAAAACTGAGGAGGAATTACTATAAACCACTTTCTTTAAGTGTAACACAGCTTTATTAATCTGCTTTTCATTCAAAGGACTTCAGCAGAAAAAAACAACACTTTCAGCTCATTCCATTTTATATAAAAGCATTAACAAGACAATAAAGCAATTACAACTATACAATTAAATCACTGAAAGTATTTTTTTCTGATGAAGACCTTTGGATGAAAAGTGGATTAATAAAGTTGTATTACACTTAAAGAAAGTGATTTATAGTAATTTCTCTGCAGTTTTATTGTTTCTAGGGTAAATTCCAAACATTTATTGAAATTAATCATACAGGTAAAACCTCAGATTTTTTTTTTTTGTATGGGACTCTTTAAAAGTATACCAATTTGGCAAAATTACAAGTTGGTATGAAAAGAAAACAACGGGACAAAGAATTGATGACTTTATAGGAGAAAATTGATAAATTAAAATCAGATAGTCAAAAAGGAAATACCTTAACAGAAGAAATAAATAGCTTAAACAGTAAATATCTAGAAATTTTAAAACACAAAGCTATGATAAATTTAGAAAATATTAAAATAACTAATTATTCCATAATCCTGAATCCATGCATAAATTAGCTACTAAAAAAAATGATAGTTAAATCTAACCACATCAGAGAATTATACTCCTCTAGTAGTAAAAGGAAGGTTACTGAAATAGAAGATTTTCTGGATGTTTTCAGGTTGTCATTTTAATAAGATTAATCAACACAAACCAACAATGGATACACAAGATCTAATTAAAACATTTATAAAAATATACTGAAAATAGACTGTTAGAGGATCAAATAAAAATAATTGACAGGCCTATATCAATGTCTGAATTCAAAATTTAAATTAATAAATTAAAACCTACCTGGAAATGGCAGTATAATACCTGAACTATACAAAATTATGACTAAGGATGCTTTGAGTATTTTACTAGAGGCATTTTCAATAGATAAAGGACTTACAAAGGTACCACCATTCTGGAAATACACCCTAATATACCCAGTTTTAAAACCTGACAAGGACTCCACACAATGTTCTTCATATAAAACATAGAAAATACTACCTGTTAATTATAATAATAATACTAATAACATAGATAAGAAATTACATAAATACATTGTGAAAGATGGTAAAATTAATTACTTAGGAATAATCTTTTCTGGTAATGTCAAAGATATAACAAGTTTTAATTATAATAATAACTTAAATTCCATAAAACAATAATAAATAGAATATTTTTTTTCACTGTGGAAGAGAGACACTCCTTAATTAAAATGATTTTCCATCCTAAAATTCTATGTATAATACAATCTCTATCCCTTCCACTCCCAAAAATATAAAAGAGTATAATACTTTATTTCTGAGATTTCTATGGTTCCCTGATAAACTGAGTTTGGCTTTAAATCACCACATTAGAGATAGGAAATTGGGTGGTACTGGTCTTCCAAATTTAGAATAATATTTCTTATCCTCCATTGTTAAGACACTAATTTCTTGCTTAAATAACAATTATAATGCCAAATGGAAAGATATTCAGGGTGATCTTTGGGGTAAATGCATTTATTTAACAAAATCATATCACACTAAAATAGCTACTAATAAATTTAATTGGTTAGTAAAAGACTATTTTACAGAAAACAAAAAGAAACCAGTTAACTCTTATTATATTAATGCAATAATGACCTTTTAGAATTTTCATTTTCGGAAACCCTGAATATAAAGCACGTATTTTCTTTGTATTTCCAATTGCCTATACTCAAAATAGTTTTAATACATTTAATTTAACAACGACTACACTGAAAGATAAAAACCTGTTATACTAATAACAATTACTAGACAATGAGAAGCTACAAAATGTTGACCATATTATTAATACATTTGAGTTAAGCAAAAACATGTGGCTAGAAATTTAAACTGTACATAATTAGTTAAATATAAGATTAATCTAATGCAACCAATAGTTAGAAATTCTTTCCCCACATTCATTGATTTACTCATTATTCTAACACACCAGAATATAATTGGAAAGGGACTTTTATCTAAAATATATAAGGTACTTAAGAAATCAACAGTATGTTATAGAGAAACCTATAGGGACTATTTTAGATTTGTTAATAATAATTCCCCAAGTGACTCTAATACTCCAGTCTTCAAAACAAACTACTTCATCACAAAGGTGGAGAATATTTTCTTGGAAGTTCTTACATAGAACGTTTATTACACCACATAAAGTTGAATTGATGTATAGCAAAGACATAGGATGCTGGAGGTGTAAAGTAAATGTTAAAGCTGACTGGCAGCATATGTTTTATGATTGTTGTTGTTGTTTGTCTTTTGGCTTTTCCCGGTTAGGGGTCACCACAGCGGAACTCCGGTCCGCTAATTATTGACAGTAGATTTTTACGGTGCCGAGTTGCCAGCTCGATGCCCAACCTTCACGAAGGCACGCCCATTTACACATGTCTTTCGGAGGCCACTCGACCACGGAGAGGACATGCAGACTCTACACAGAGGGCACTCCCCACACTCCAGCCGAGAATTGAATGGGAGAACCTCTTGTTATGAGGCAACAACACTACCGCTGCACCACCGTGGATAAAACTTAAAACATATTGGGATAATATGAATTCTATTTAATGGTCTGTTTTAATGATACATTTATGTTGAAGAAATCTCTTATTTTATTTAATGCACCTATTTCCACTTGTCTCACAAAAATAAAATATCCTCTTTTATGGAGTATTTTAACATTAGCAAGAAAATTCATCACCAAAGAACTGAAAGATTGAGACTACTCCTACTAAGAAGGAATTTGTACACTTGGCAACTGAAGTCTGTCATCTTGAAGTTCTCACAATCAAGACAAGAACATCTAGAATTATGGCTTCATGTAATATATGGTTGAAATTCAAAGAACTGCTGGATGCCGCAGTGGTGCAGCGATAGCATTGGTACAGCAGTAGCATTGTTGCCTCATGGCAAGAGGTTCTCTGGTTCAATTCTCGGCTGGGAAACCTTCTGTGTGGAGTCTGCATGTCCTGCCTGCATTCGTGTGGATTTCCTTCAGGTGCTCTGGTTTCCTCCCATGGTACAAAAACATACATCTGAAGCATTTCTCTCTGGGCCTCTGCTGAAAATTGGCTTTGTTCCAAGTCGGACTTTCCCAGTAAACAAATAATAAATAAATAAACAGACTTTAATAATTACTTAATTATTGTAGAACAGAGCATGTGTTGTAACTTTAAGAAGCATGTCAAAGTGAGGGCACATGCAAATAAATAGAGAGCATGTGCAGGCAGCAGTGCCAGTATGAGAGAACAGGCAGAGTGTTAACATGTATGAGTGCAGTAGTCAGTCTGTTTGCAAGTTTATTTAAGTTTAAGTTACTAAGCCTCAATCCTGATGTGTTTGTATATAATAAAGCTGCTTGAACTGAACCCACAACTGTTCATCTGTTTTATCCTGACCGGACGAGCGACATGGTCAGAACCAGGATAAAGAGTACAACTTCTATAAGCCATGTGGTGCAGAGTTAACAGTGAAGGTACACTGAGCAGGTTGGGTGAAACAGTGTTCAAACGATTAAAAAAGAGGCCAGAAATGAACTACAGGTATGCATAAATAATTTGTATTTTAAAGGAAACGATACAAAGCATTTGCAAAGCACAAAATGCATTATTAATCAAATGAAAGGCACAAAACATATTATTTTGTGGATGAAATATTTGAAACCACAATATTTGATAGAATTATCAGAAATACTTATGAATATGTTCAGAACTACTTCTGATTTGCATAACGAGCATGTTTAAAGTAAAACGAGCACAAGAAACATATAATGAGCATGATAAGAGGTCATGAACATAACGAATGCAATAAAAGGGCAAAATAAGCATAAAAAAGAGAAAAAAAGCAAGGCGGCTGCATGTTTTTAATAAACAACCACATTTTTTGATATGAGGTACTGTTTCGCATTGACCAAAGCTATACAGAGTATACCTATAGTTGTTCGAAGTACCTCAGAGTGTGGAAAGTGTTTGCAGTATTTGTTTTATTACAGTGCAATTATTTCAAAGAAAATGATAACAGTTAGGGAAGTATGAGGCAGAATTTATAGATGGCGCCAAATTCAAACTGCGCTTGTAATGATTTCACGGGAGCATTAATAGTCAATGCAGCACACACTAAAACACCTGCGTATTAGAAAATTTAGAAGATTTTCAGTTCAATGAAGGTAGGTCAAACCTTTAAAAGTAAAACAAGTCCTTACAATCCATCAGTTTTCACTTCACCAGCAGTAGAATCCAACAATATAATCCAACAATTATGATCCAAGATATAGTAATATAGACTCGAGCGGTAAATAAAATGTAATTTTATTGTAAAACATGCATGCGGCTAGCGCTTTCACCCGCAGGCTTCATCAGGCCATAAGCAATTAAAAACAATGCATTTCTTATATACTCTAGATGCCTATGACATAATTTCCTTTCACTAGTCATTTAAAACCATTTGAGATATTTGCAACAAAAATGCACATATCTGATTTCATAAAGCATGTAACACATATGCAAAAAAAATCTCATTATAAGAACGTTACTACGTTCTAAATAACATAATTATAACATACTTAACAATTGCCTATGAACGGATATATATTAATATATTAAAACATAAATATTATCTAACTACTATAAATGGGCTAGGCTATTATACTCTAAACCAAACTCAATATTGGCAGATAGCTAAAAGCTGAAAATCAGCATTGCTATATTCTAAAAATAAGTCACAAAGAAAGCGGAGTACAGCAGAAGTAAGAACAAGACTCCAAATTTAATTCCAAGAATGTGCACTTATACGGATGAGCGCTTTCACCATTACAGCTTCTTCAGATCCTTGTATAAAAGTCACAGTAGACCTCCCCTTATATAAGCAGCTCAATTAATCAATTAAAACAATTTAAACAATTAAAAGCAATGCTGGAGAATTTAAAGAATTCTCCCATATATAAACATGTTAATGTAAAGTAAGACAAAAATATATAAAACTTGCATAGTTACATAGAAACATATAAATAAACATTCTGATAAGTTAATATTGATAAAATACATAATCAAGAACATATACAAATAAATGATAGTTCATTTAATGTGCCTGCATTGTCTCAGCTTAGGTTTTATAGAAGCTCTATCATTCAACCCATGCCCCCTATCAGCTTTCAAATGAATGATCCAGTCAGTCTCCTTAGATTCAGTAAGATTCATAGTATTACCACCCCTCTTATTCACAACAATTATCTCTAGGACCCGGAACAAGAAAGTATGATCATTGTCATTGGTGGTTATATGTTTTGCTAAGGCATTGTGTAAAGTGCCCTTTCTCATGTGGTAAATATGCTCTCTCATTCTATCCCTTAACGGCTGGTTAGTTTTACCAACATAGAAACTCGGGCATGCCTGACAAGTAGCTAAATACACCACATTAGGTGTCATACAATCTGCATCTGCCTTGATGGAGAAAATGGTGTGTAAATCCGGGTGTATAAACACCTCACTGCTATCAATAAATGAGCAGAAGTTGCAGTGACCACAGGGTTTAGTGTGACCAGTGTTCTTCATAATCCTATCATGTCTGGGGTGACAAAGCAATCGCTTTAGGTTGCTCTTATTCCGAAATAGGAAACTTGGTGTCTCCCCCACAATGTGTTTCAAGTCATCATCAACCAGGAGAATATCCCAATGTTTGCTAATAATTTCCTGAATTTTGACATTCTTATGACATTCTTAGAAGTAATTTAATAAATAAGGAGCTATATGGATACCTTATGATTTATACACCCACTATACCGATTATACAAGGTCTCCCCTAGGTACACAAAAATATGAAGAACCCACCCATGAGACCCATAGTTTCTAGCCGTGGTTGGGTAACTGAACACCTTTCAGTTTTTGTGGAGAAACATCTGAGATGTGTATTGAATGACAATGTTACAGTCTTGAAGAATTCCAAGCAATTTTTGACTGATCTGTATGAATGTATTGGACACCATGATAGAATCTCTAGTTGTACTTTTGTGACTTTTGATATTCAATCCCTATTTACTGTAATACCTAATGATATAGGACTTGATTATGTGTTAAATTATCTGAAAGCACACAGTACTTACACTGCAGTATTGATAGACCTTATAGTTCATTTTCTAGAACTGGTCTTGGAGAACAACTTATTCATGTTCCAAGACCAGATCTATAAACAGCGTGATGGCGTAGCTATGGGCACTCCATGTGCAAATAGCTACGCCAACATGTTCCTTGTTTTATTTAAGAATGCACTTTTCTGTGAACATGTGGTGTTCTACAGAAGGTTTGTTGATGACCTTTTTGTTCTTTGGAATGGAACATCAGAACAGCTGGAATCAATGCTATCCATTATGAATGACTTAACTACATTCCTTACTTTTACCATGAACTATTCCACACATAGAATTGATTTTTTAGACCTATATATTGAGAGATTAACAGATGATATGATAAATACGGGGGTCTGTTGCAAGGCATGTTACTGCAATTCCTTGTTATTAAGGTCTAGTATGCACCCACAATTTGTTTTTAAGAATATAATGAAAGGACAGGCCATTAGAGCCTCGAGATTGAACCCCACTGAACAGGGATTTATCTCAGAATTAGACAATCTGAGAAATAGATTACTGACCCGGGGATACAAGGATAATGAGATTATACCATACATGGAGGAAGCATACATGTCACGCACCACTTCAGGTGCACCATACTTTGGACCCAGGGTCCAAGATCAAACCGTTGGAGATCATATGTTAAATAGATCTATTAAATTTTCTACTCTGTATACTTCTGATGAATATCAGTTAAAGGAAATTATTAGCAAACATTGGGATATTCTCCTGCTTGATGATGACTTGAAACGCATTGTGGGGGAGACACCAAGTTTCCTATTTCGGAATAAGAGCAACCTAAAGCGATTGCTTTGTCACCCCAGACATGATAGGATTATGAAGAACACTGGTCACACTAAACCCTGTGGTCACTGCAACTTCTACTCATTTATTGATAGCAGTGAGGTGTTTATACACCCAGATTTACACACCATTTTCTCCATCAAGGCAGATGCAGATTGTATGACACCTAATGTGGTGTATTTAGCTACTTGTCAGGCATACCCGAGTTTCTATGTTGGTAAAACTAACCGGCCGTTAAGGGATAGAATGAGAGAGCATATTTACCACATGAGAAAGGGCACTTTACAAAATGCCTTAGCAAAACATATAACCACCAATGACAATGATCATACTTTCTTGTTCCGGGTCCTAGAGATAATTGTTTTGAATAAGAGGGGTGGTAATACTATGAATCTTACTGAATCTAAGGAGACTGACTGGATCATTAGTTTGAAAGCTGATAGGGGGCATGGGTTGAATGATAGAGCTTCTATAAAACCTAAGCTGAGACAACGCAGGCACATTAAATGAACTATCATTTATTTGTATAAGTTCTTGATTATGTATTTTATCAATATTAACTTATCAGAATGTTTATATGTTTCTAGGTAACTATGTAAGTTTTATATATTTTTGTCTTACTTTACATTAACATGTTTATATATGGGATAGTTCTTTAAATTCTCCAGCATTGCTTTTAATTGTTTAAATTGTTTTAATTGATTAATTGAGCTGCTTATATAAGGGAAGGTCTACTGTGACTTTTATACAAGGATCTGAAGAAGCTGTAATGGTGAAAGCGCTCATCCGTATGTTATAAGTGCACATTCTTGGAATTAAATTTGGAGTGTTGTTCTTACTTCTGCTGTACTCCACTTTCTTTGTGACTTACATTATATCTACCTCACGGAACTACAGCGTTTGCTTGCTGAGCAGTGGATTTTACTTTATTTTATTTTTTATATTCTAAAAATAAAAATATATACGCAATTAAATGTTAACATGCATGTTTTACAATAAAATTACATTTTATTTACCGCTCGAGTCTATATTAGTATATCTTGGATCATAATTGTTGGATTATATTGTTGGATTCTACTGCTGGTGAAGTGAAAACTGTCGGATTGTAAGGACTTGTTTTACTCTTAAAGTTTTGACCTACCTTCATTGAACTGAAAATCGTCTGAATTTTCTAATATGCAGGTGTTTTAGTGTGTGCTGCATTGACTATTAATGCTCCCGTGAAATCGTTACAAGTGCAGTTTGAATTTGGCGCCATCTATAAATTCTGCCTCGTACTTCCCTAATTGTTATCATTTACTTGCTGGTTTTGTGTGGGAAGTTCTTTAAGCAGCCAAGATATATTTACTATTACTTTTAATTATTTCAAAGAGTTTACTGTGTAAAAAGTGCAGCCATTTTGAAAAGTTTCTTGTGCTGTGTACATTTTATTTGCAGAGTGCAGTCATTTCAAAGTGTTTCTTACACTGTACAGAGTTATTTTGCAAAGTACAGCCATTTCAAGAAGGTTCTTCTGTGTATAGTTTATTTGCAAAGGAAAAGCGCAGTCCTTTTGAAGTGTTTCTTACATTGATAAGGGGTGGTTTCACAAAGTACAGTGATTTCAAAGTGTTCTTGTGCTACAGAAACTTAATTTACAAAGTGCATTTCTTTTGAAAAGTCTGTTGTGCTGTTGAGCATAATTACAAGTTTCTGGCATGAGTTTCTGATGTATATGTGTGTATGTTCATACATAATTCCAAAGGTCTTTATTATTGTATGCTGATTTGGCTGAGACATTTTGCAGACCCAGTCCACTTGTGTTTGACCATAATATTGCAGAGAACTGGAGAGTATTCGAGCAGGAATATGATATTTTCATGCAAGCAGCTTTTCTGATAAAGATGCACTTGCGAGAACATTTATTTTGCTTAATCTAGCAGGGTCAGAAGCCATTGAGAGAGCGTGTTCATTTGTGTATGCACCAACAATATATGCAGAGAAGGGGATGATAGAGATTGTATAAATTAAAATATTTTCCCCCAAATTATAATGTGTGTGCAGTAAAGAAAATAAATAATATGGTTTGCTTTGCAAGAACAGTTAAATGTTGACCTTTTATTAAAAAGATTTCTTGTAAATGTTCAACTTAGATATTAATAACATATAGCTGTGGGCTTACTGTAAATGGCATCCTGTTGTAAAAAAATGGGAAGATGACTTTCTGTGAGCTTTCAGATGCAGAAATAAATGAAATAATATAATATGATAATAATATTTTACAATGGTGAGCCTAGCCCACTGGCCATGACCTTTTCTATCCGTTAAAATTTTAATTTTTTATAAAGGCGTTACATTTTCCATGAGTTCAACAGATTGACAGTTCCAGTGCATCAACAGATCAACAGTTTCCAGTACTTTGTTGGTGGATACAGAGTGACACCGTAGAAGCTGTCCTGCGATGTTCCACCCTCAATTCGTCTGTTGAAGGACACCGTGTCTTCTAAATGACTTCAGCCTGATCACCTGTTTGTCATCTATGCAAAATACGATAATTTTTTCACAGTTATAACATGGATGCCAGTACAGACAGTTAACTTTACAATGCCCATATATTGTAGATATAAATTTACATGGTTTAAACCTTCTGTGTCAGACATGAAATGTAAATCTAACATTTTTAGTGTTCAGACATTGTAAATGCATAGATACCTATAATCCATACATAAAATGTACAACAATTCATAAAGACTGTTTTTTATGTGGAAGTAACTTTCCAAACGTATGTCTATCTTGTCACAGGAGTCTAGTATGTAAGCCATACCATAAGATATATCCTGTTGTGATAAGCAATCTTTTGATTCTAGCATTTAGTTCTTCACATATACAACACTTAAATGTACCTTCTGCAGTCACCTAAATCTCATACAGTACAAATGTATGCAATTATTGTCAGTAATGTAATGCACTACATAAAAATGTTATTTATAATAAATATTGCAGATGCACACAAAGAAAGAAAAAAGTTCTAACATAGTAGAGTGTGCTGTTAATGCTTCCTTTTAAAGAAAAGGTTTTCACAGCTTTTCAAAATTTCCATAGTGACAGTAGTAAGGGACAATAATGTCATTTAGAGGAACAGATTCAGTGTAGCATTCAAGCTTTACATGATGACATTTCTGGTTTAACATAACAATCAGGTAGAGCCCAAAAACATTTACTAAGGGCACAAACTACAAAGGTTAATCTGACAAGACAGTTAGAAATAGCCCAGCAAGGTTTACAAGGGGTACAAAATACACCAGTTGACATTGCTGATATATATCAGTAGTCTTGCTTATTGCAGACTGCCTCAGTGGCAAGACAAAAAAGGGAATTTTGTTTCAATATGTTGGCATTTAAACAATATTTGCCATACACTGTGTGGTCTATTTGAAATGATGCTTTATTTAAATTTTTTTTTTTTTTTTTTGCATTTACGCATGCCAGTTAGGGTCAGAAGGGGATTCATCTACAGTGTTGGAAAACCCCTAAAACACGCTCCAGTACTACGGGAGTTATGGACATTGATTCCCAAAATGATTTACAGGGAAAGTTTAGTATTGTCAAAATCAAAGCACATAAAAATGTAATACAGAAGAGGCTACAGTAAATGCTTTGGCAAATGTTAAAGCAAAGCAAGCAGCTGAAACTGGTGAGTGTCTAGACTCACATAACTGTTTTAAACACACAGACAGGGTAATGCCAGTTTCCACCATTTTAAACATTAAAAAAACTATCTGAAAATGATCAGACAGACAGTCTAAATAGCATGACAGAAAAAACAAATTAATGTTTTGGTCAGGCAAGATGGAATGTTGAAGCAATTCCGTCAGACAGTTAATGACATTCTGCAAAATGCAGATGCAGCTTTACAATCGGTTTCTGCCAGACCGACAGATACAGACTCGGAGATTACACATCTCAAACTTCACCTGGAGCAAGACAAAGCCAGAGTGCTAAACAGTTTAAAAGAAGTACGCAGTATTACAGATGCACATAGGAAATGTACAAAAACAGCTTGTAGACTACAAAGAGCAGCTTAATGCTTTAAAGTCTAAAGATAAAAATTACGCCTAAAGATGACACAGTTGTTACAGGTACAACAATCATGTCTACAGCAGACGATTCTGCAGTGCAATGATGGAAACAGGAGACAGCCACAGACAGTTAATACACTGATCTGAAGTAGGAGAATTCATTTGTCAGCAACCTGTGGGGTATGGATCCGATATCGGACCCGAACCGGCATAGTTTATCCAGCTATGGATCCGAGCTCCTAGCTCCTCCCATCACCCATAATGCCCTGCTCTCCCTACATGACCACAAATCTAGTTTGCCGCGCATGGTAAAGGCTGGGTCGTCAGAGCTCCAAAAGCTAAGTCTTAGTATTCTTATTAAAGGGTTTTAAAACTTTTAAAACTTTTTTGGGTTAATTTAATATAGTTTTTACCCTCCACTCGCTGGTTCATAGCTGGTGTGTGTGTGTGTGTGTGTGTGTGTGTGTGTGTGTTTTTGGGGCCTTTGTGTGAGTGTTTTAGTTTATTTTATTGTTACTATTTTAAAAAAAAAAAAAAAAATAGTGATGTCTGAGGCCCCAAAGGCTGTTTTTTCAAAGTGCTCCGAGTGTGGCCATAAGCTTTCCCCTGCTGATGGCCACACTCGGTGCGTTCGATGCCTTGGGGTTGAACACCTCACTTCAGGGTGTTCAATCTGTGCAGGGTTCAACCCCAGGGCATTGAAGGAGCGGAGGTCGAAGCTGGTCTTGGCGGGACTCTTGCCCCCAGACTCGGCTTCGGCCCCCGCCCCCTTGGTGGTCACTGCTTCGGCAGTCCCTGCCTTGCCTGCTCCCCCTCCTCCACCTGGGATTCAAACTCCTGCCAAAGGGTCGGAGGAGAGGGAAGCCAGGAAAAAGGACCGGAGAGAGAAGCACCACAAGCGGCGGGCCAAGACCTCCGTTTCAGCCCCGCCGGCTAAGCGGGCTTCTCCTCCGGCTGCTCTGGCTGCTGGCTCTCCCCCTCCTCGGCTCCGGTCCCCGTGCTTTTCACCGGAGCCTGAGGATGAGGAGACCCGACCTTCTTCGAGGCTATCGAGGCGGCACTCAAGGCCTACCTCGGTAGCCTCGTTGAGGTCTACTTACAGCCTCTCCGATGCTGATCTGGACCAGATGATGCAAAGGTTCATCCAGGCCCAGATGCAGATGGGAGTGCTCCTGCCTCCCCTCCTCTGGGGGGGGAGCTCGACCCCCTTTTTTAAGCCCATTGCTCCTTCTCCGACCCGCTACCCGGGTTCGGAGTGCCCGGAGCCGGGCAGCCTCGGAGCCACGAGTGGGTCGGCGCCGACAGTACTGGGTACTTTGGATCCGACCCTGCCATTGAGTCTGTCGGATCCGACCTCTCGGAGCCTTGGCCCGAGCTTCAGATCCGAGGGACTCAGTGTGCCTTCGGCGCCGTCCATGTCGGAGCACACTGGTCCCTCGGATCCGAGGGGCTCGGCGCCGGCTCCAATACGCTCATCGGATCCGAGGGGGAGCCGACTTTCGGATCCCAATGTCGAGGCTGGCTCCCCCTTGGCTTTTGATGTAGTGGAGAGGGCTCTGTTGAGGGCATCCAGACCCCCTGCCCTTGCTTCGGCTCCGTCCCGCACTCCATCTGCTCTGGGCCAGGCTTCCATCACCCGGCCACTGGGACAGCCCGCTTCACTGCACCAAGCAGTTCCTGTGGTTCTGGACATTGCTGGTGAGGGC
Organism: Protopterus annectens; assembly: GCF_019279795.1. Classification (NCBI taxonomy): domain Eukaryota; kingdom Metazoa; phylum Chordata; order Ceratodontiformes; family Protopteridae; genus Protopterus; species Protopterus annectens. The sequence continues at coordinate 944,859,880 of NC_056728.1, forward strand.
TCCTCGGACAGCCACCCCGAGGAAGCACCTCGCAAGCATTCGTGTAAGAGGAGGCACATAGACTCCCCCGAGTCTTTGACCGAAGACACTGACTTGGAGGAAGGGGAAGGCTCCCCAAGATCACCCCCTGAGGATGTCTCCTTCGGAGACATCATGGAAATGTTACGGATTAGAGGTGGGTGGTCTGCCCCAAAGTCTTCCTCGGACGAGTCAGTGTTCTTGGAGGCATTTGAAGCGGGCCCGTCTACCTCTTGGGTGTCCCCTCCTGCCGACCCCCTGGTGGACCTTATTACCACCAGGGCGTGGAAGGACCCGGACACCGTGGAGCCAATCCCTAAGAGGCCCGACAGGATCCTTAGCCCCCCTGCTGACTGTGCCCACTGGAGCAAGGGACCCCCGGTAGATGCCATGTTGTCGGCAGCAGCCACTAAGAGGGAACTCGCCCAGGAGGGTCCCTCAGTCCATCCCCCGAGCAAGGAGTCGCGGATGATGGACCGTTTGGGGAAGCAAATCTTTAGTTCAGCAACCTTCTCAGTGAGGGCACTCAACTATTTGGCACACGTCATTAGGATGCAGCGCGATCTTATCAAGGAATACGCTGCATCCCCCCCCAGAGTCCATATCGGAGGAGGACAAACTTATGCACTCCACCCGTATGGCCACTCTTCGTTCTGTGACTAACACCTCTATGCGGTTACTTTCCCACGCTACCGAGGGAGCCGCTAGAACTGCGGGAGCGGGCCTAGTCACAAGATGGCAGGCCTGGCTGTGCCACTGCGATTTTACGGAGCCCTTCAAGGCGTCATTCGCGAACGCCCCTTTGACGGTTCTGCCCTTTTTGGCAAGACGGTTCGCGATACCTTGGTTCAGAGCGAGAAGGACGGGAAGACGCTGTCTGTCGTTGGAATCCGCTTCTCTGTGCCCCAGAGGTCCTACTCTAGGAACCAAAAGGGCCAGAAGAAGATGTGGTTCCGGAAGTCGCAGCATTCCCAACCCACTCCGGACAACCAGTCCTTCCGCGGCAGAGGAGGACAGGGAGGACGCCGCCCTAGGGGCAGAGGGGCTCCCAGGAACTTTGGGTCCAGGAAACCTTTCTTTGAATGGCCCACGCAGCAACCCTGAGGGGTTGCCCAACTGCTCCACTCTGGAGGCAGTCGGGGACGTTTCTCGGAGCACCTAGCGGCATGGGAGTCCATTACATCGGACCGCTGGGTACTCCGGATTATATCCAGAGGTTACAAGATCCCCTTTCTTCATGTCCCAAAGTTAAAAATCCTCCGCAATGTTCCACCCGATCAGAGGGAAGCCGCTTCAGCAGAAATTGGCCATCTGCTGAGAAAAAGAGCCATCCAGCCCGTCCCCCCAGACCAGATTGGATCAGGGTTCTACTCCAGGTTCTTTTAGTGCCAAAAAGACGGGGACCTAAGACCCATTCTAGACCTGTCCCTGTTGAACCTGTCAGTTCCCAAAGAGAAGTTCCGGATGGTCACTTTGCAGTCCATCCTCCCCCTTCTAGGGGAGAATCACTGGATGTGCTCTATAGACCTCAAGGATGCGTACTACCACATTCTGATGGACAGACAATCCAGGAGGTTTCTTCGCTTCCGGCTGGGAGCCAGTCACTACCAGTTCAGGGTCCTTCCCTTTGGTCTCACCACAGCACCCAGGGTGTTCACCAAAGTGTTAGCAGTGGTTGCGGCCCACCTGAGGCTTCAGGGGGTGCAGGTCTTTCTGTACCTAGACGACTGGCTTCTCACCGCCCCAACAAGGCATCTACTCTCTTTGGCAAGAGACTCCTTTCTTCGTCTAGCTCCCAAGCTAGGCATCACGGTAAACATAGAAAAGTCCAACCTGGTCCCTACTCAAACAATAGAATTTATAGGAGCCAGGTTAGACACGAGAAATTTAAGAGCCTTTCTCAAAACCGACAGGGTTTGGAATCTGCGACTCCAGGTGCGGGCCATCCTTCACTCCAGCTCAACACCTGTGGAATTGATCCTGAGGGCGCTAGGGTCTATGGCGGCAGCGATTACTCTTCTTCCGCACGCCCGCTTGAACATGCGGGTGCTTCAATGGACACTTCAGGTGCAATGGTCATTTCTCTCCCTCCCCCTGTATCATCCCATTGCAATCAGCAAGGCTTGCAAGCGGTCTCTCTTGTGGTGGCTCCATTCTCCGGACCTCCACAGGGGCCGCTCGCTTTTGTGCATCTCCGCCTCTCGCCACGGTGACCACGGACGCTTCCCGCCTCGGGTGGGGGCATTTTATGGGCGGATGGTCCAAGGCACGTGGAGCGATTCAGAGACCTCCCTGCATATCAATGTTCTGGAAATGAGGGCGGTGCTCTTGGCGTTGTGAGCACTTCAGGCCCTCCTTCCCCTGGGAAAAATTGCGATTCAATCAGACAACATGTCGGTGGTCTGGTACATCAACAAACAGGGGGGAACCAGGTCTTACCCTTTATGTCGAGAAGCCATGAGAGTGTGGAATGGGCGATCTCCACCAACCGCTTTCTCATCGCACCGCATATTCCGGGTCGGACCAACATCCTAGCGGACAAGCTCAGTCGCACCATTCTCTCCCCGTACAAGTGGTCTCTCAATTCTCAAGTAGCGAAACGTATCTTCGCACAGTGGGGGACTCCCTGTTGTTATCTCTTTGCTTCTTCTTTAAACGCCAAGTGCAACAGTTTTTTCGCTCTAATCCCCCCTCCAGGGGATTCTCCGAGAGACGCTCTGGTGCATGCTTGGCCTCCCGGTCTTCTTTACGCATACCCCCCTCTACCTCTAATGCTACAAGTACTTCAGAAAGCCTCTCGGTTGGGGTGCAGAATGATCCTCATTGCCCCATTCTGGCCTCGACAGATCTGGTTCCCTTACCTAAGGTCTCATGCAGTGAATCCACCTTGGATTCTAGATTCCATTCTGGATCTGATATCACACCCGTCGAACCTGCCAACTCCGAACCTGGACAACCTGAAGTTGACTGCTTGGCTGCTCCAGTTCCACTCCTAATCAGGACTCCCGGTATCTCGTCCCCAGTTAAGGCCATTCTGGTAGCGGCCCACAAGCCCTCTACCAGAAAAATTTACCGCAGTAAATGGAAGCGTTTCTCCATTTGGGCAGAGCGGCAAGACCTAGATCCTTTCACGGTTCCCCTTCCTTTGGTTCTAGATTTCCTTACTACTCTCTTTAATGATGGCGCCAGTAGTTCCATGGTCAAAGTTCAGCTGGCGGCCATATCTCATTACCATGTTGGACACGATTCAGGGTCTCTTATGTCGGCTAAGTTATGCAAAACCTTCCTAAAAGGCACCTTTTGCTCAGACCCCTGTCAAAGAAACGGTTCCCCGTGGGATCTTTCCTTGGTACTTCAGGCCTTGACCACTCCCCTTGAACCTGCGGCCACAGTCGATCTTAAATACTTGTCCTTTAAGACTGCTTTTTTGGTAGCCATTACTTTGGCTAAGAGAGTTTCAGAGCTTCAGGCCCTGTCCATGAAACCGCCTTATTTGATTTTTCATCCGGACCGGGTGTACCTAAGGATCAGTCCCTCCTTTCTTCCTAAAGTAGCTTCGGAAGCTAACATTAATCAGTCCATCAACCTCCCTGTTTTCTTCCCTAAGTATCAAAACAAAGGCGAATACAAGCTGCATTCCTTGGATGTTCACAGGCAGCTTCGTTTTTACCTTCATAGGACAGCTGGTCATAGGCAATCAGACCAGTTGTTCATTTCATTTGCCAAATTCAATCTGGGTAAACCAATTTCCAAAGTTTCTTTGTCACGCTGGATTTCTCAGTGTATTCTGTTGGTGTACCAAGCCTCTGGGAGGCCCGCACCGGAGGGAGTCCATGCTCATTCGACCCGGTCTGTCTCTACTTCAGCGGCCTTTAAGTCTAGGGTTCCTCTGGATGACATTTGTTCAGCAGCCACTTGGGCTTCATCTCATACCTTTATTACTCATTACAAGCTGGACGTCACTTTTAGAGGTAGAGCATCCTTTGGCTCCGCGGTGCTCCAGAATATCCTTCCATGATGGCCACCCAAGATTCAGGTAGCTGGGGACTCTGTCCCACAGGTTGCTGACAAATGAATTCTCCTACTTCAGATTTACAAGTTATGTACTTACCATAACGTTCCATCTGAGTAGGTGGATTCATTTGTCTGCAACCATCCCGCCCTCCTATCCCCCTGGCCTTGTCAGTTTCCTGCATAGTGTGTGTTACCCTTTGGTTAGGGTAGTTGGTGCAGGGCAAACTCGATCTGAGGTCATGTAGGGAGAGCAGGGCATTATGGGTGAGGGGAGGAGCTAGGAGCTCGGATCCATAGCTGGATAAACCATGCCGGTTCGGATCCGATATCGGATCCATACCCCACAGGTTGCAGACAGATGAATCCACCTACTCAGATGGAACGTTATGGTAAGTACATAACTTCTAATTTTCAAACAGGTAAATCATTAATAGAAAATTGTATGTATGTAAATAACCTGCAAACATCAGGGTACACAGAAAAAGGAGGTAAGCAATAAACAGAAGGAAGGACAAATCCCTCCCTTACTGAAAAGCGTAATTACAAACACTAACAGTATAATAAAAATGGTAAATTATGACCAGTACAATATGGAGATAATCCTCCCTATAACCCAGATCATGGCAGGCAATAGGCATTAAAGCAGTAAATTAACAAAATACAGGTTATCAGTTGGCAGCAAAGTACAAGGATCTTTTAAAGCAATGGAAGACAATGTTAGTATACGAAACGCAATGTTAATTAATTAAACAAAGGGGACAGGAAAAGACAGAAAAATAAATATTACTTTACTGGTTTAATAAGCCAGGATGAATTCAGAATAAACACAGAAATAACCTACAGACATACAGACACAGAGTAAAGTTAATACAGATACAGTAAATACATGTACAGTAATGCAAATGGTATATGCAAAACTTTAGTGTCTTTCGGCTTTTCCCAGTTAGGGGGACGCCACAGCGGAACTCCAGTCTGCTAATGATTGGCAGTTGATTTTTACGTACCGGCTTGCCAGGCCTGATGCACAACCTTCAACAAAGGTACACCCATTCAGGCATGTCTCCACGCAGAAGACGCTCTAGCTGAGAATCGAACCGGACAGCGTCTTACTGTGAGGCAACAACGCTACCGCAGCACCACCACCGTGGGTCGGTATATAACTAAACAATGCAATTAAATGTTGAGTATGTAAGTCCATATCTACACCTGAAAATGGAGTAACATTTAAGGCAGTACCTATGACAAATCCTAAATGACAAAAGGTTCTATGGTAACAAGAGAGGGTCAACCCCCTCCCCCACATTAAAAGTACAGTATGTCTCCAAAGGCACTGTATGCATACAGCAAACAGGATCAATACTGGTAAAAAACAGTGACTGTAATGTCATATTTTCAAAAGAATGTATTACATAAAATATAACAGCAAACAGTTTTATAAACAAACTAGTACAGCAAGAACATCATTAGTCAGACTGGTGTAACTGCCATCCTGGAAATAATACACAGGAATACATACAGGTAGTAAAGTACAGAGTCATTAAAAAACTTAATAAAAACTTAGACAAATAGCATTTTTCAGCTAATAAAAATCCAAGCAAAAGCAGCACACCATGTTGGTTCATAAAAATCAATGTAAGTTAATAACACTCAAACAGTATCAGTCTGTTAACAGTCTTAAAAAAAATTTAATTTGTTTCTATAATAGTAATCTATGGACAGGACAAAGCAATCTCAAAAAAAGTTACTTACAAAAGCAAATGCAAATAAAACAGTTGCAAAGAAAAAATTGGGAGAGATACTCAGATATACTAGATCATGAGAACAGGGACATCATGATTGGATACCTGATTTCAATATATTTTTGGACATGTAAAATTTGTTTGCAAAGGCATGTAACAAGTCAAATTGTTGGGTTTTTAGCCACATTCCTTACAGAGTGAAAATGTCATTACATGCAGTCCATGTAGAGGTTACACATACAGGTTTTATGTTTAAAGAATCTTATAAAAATAAAACTGTCAAACAAGTAAATGTTGTTAACAGTGAAGAAAGGCTATTAAGTACAGGGGATCTCATTTTCCTCTAAATTGCTTTTTTGGATTTTTTTCCTTGATAATTAAAAAAGGGGGAATTGATAGATATTGTAAATATTCATGTTCTGTAGTCCTATCTTGCCTTCATTCTTACACATGGGTTCGGAGCCGATCCTCGACTCCGACTCAGCCTTTTTACAAGCTCAAAGTCTTCTAGTTGGCTTGTGGCTAGGTAGGTATCCCATGGTGCACCAGTACAATCCTCAGATCTCATTTGCCACGTCGACGAATTTGGATGTGCTTCTTCTTGGCCGTGGCTAAGTCTAACGCATTTTGCTGCTTTTTGGCTAAATTCTGCTGTTTTTCATATTTAGATAGCTGTATATAGCTGTTATTAGTGTTATTTTTGTAGTTAGATAATTTAGCAGTTATTAGAGTTCTTCCTGTGTTAAGTATTTCTGAGAACAATTGGCCGTTGGCCTTATCATTCTCATTGGTATCCTGTTGCCAGCTAGTTTCTTCACTGGGGTTGTTTTATATTTTTATATATCCCTAGTTCAGATATTGTTGATATTAATGGTTGTAGGCGCCTTTGCGTGTAGTTTAGACTGTGTGTGCATTAGTTAAAAATTTCGATAAGCTTTCTCTCAGTGTGCTTAGATTAAAATAAATAGTTTTTGCTTGCGGAGCTCTCCGCTTATTTATATTTGCAGTTAGAATGGGGTTTTTTACCTTCATTCTCTTTATTTGAATTATTAGATATTGTATTTCTTCTCTGGTGTGTGTGTGAGACTGTTATATTGTCTTTCTGAGCCTTTCCTTTCTAGGTCCGTTTTAGTTAGAGGACATAGGTTTTCTCCCTTCTTTCTCTACCAGGACTAGGCCCATTTAAGTTAGAGGCCCTAGTCCTCATGGTTTTGTCTTTGTTGGTACTTTAAGGGCTAGGCCCATTTAAGTTAGAGGACTTAGTCCTCATGGTTTTGTCTTTGCTGGTACTTTAAGGGCTAGGCCCGTTTAAGTTAGAGGACCTAGTCCTCCCACTTTCCCTTTCTTCTCTCTGTGTCTGATTGGCAATCTTCTGTGAGATGTCTAAGGAGGTCAAGAATCATAAGCCATCTGGCTTTAAAAAGTGTGTGAAATGTTCACAGAAGATGTCTATAATGGATGGCCACAGTAACTGCGTTTACTGTCTTGGAGCCATCCACTTACAGGAAACATGCCTATTTTGTCACTCATTTAGGGCCAGGGTATTGCAGGAGAGAAAGAATAAACTTGTATTAAAAGGTCTCCTTAAGCCCTCTTTTGAGGAAGATCTGGCTAGCTCTTCCTCCTCTTCTAAGCCACATGGATCTAAAAAGGCGAAGTCTAAATCTTCTAAGAGGCCCTCCTCAGCACCAGCTGGTCCGTCAGAGCCGCCTCTCAAAATTTCTAAATCTGACAAACCTGCTGCCTCCTCGGCTGCACTGAGTTCTGAGCCGATCGAGGGTACTATTACTACTGTTGCTACAATGTCGGCATCAGGTAGTTCGGAGCCAGCCACTGATAGTGGACATTGGAGCCGGTCTACAGATCCCTTAGTATACCCTACATTAAGGTCACCCATATTACAGAGATCCCGTTCTCCCACTCTGTCTTCCAGATCATCCAGGAGCTTATCGGAAGAAGATGTGGATAGAGTAGTGCTGAGACTCCCGAAGTCATCTGCCTTACCTAAAGTGTTGTTAGCTCCTACCCAGTTGGTTCCAAGGCTACTTGAGTCCGTTACCCCTTCTGTGATTCCTCCTCCGAGCTGTGCTGGACTTTTGGAGCCGGAGTGTTCGGTACCGCTGGTGGAACCCTCAATTCCACTCCCCCTGAGTTTGTTTCGGAGCTGAGTTCCACTCTGACACTATCTAGGAGCCGAACCTCCCTGGTCGGCCCCGACACGGATGCCTGGAACCGAACCTCTTTGGTTCTGAGCCTTCCTCTTGGCGTGTTGGCTAGGGTGAGCTCGGACCCTATATCTATCTCGGAGCTGATGGCTCTAGAACCGATGGCATCCTCAGTCTCTTCGGAGCCGGGGAGGTCTTCGGAGCCAGGGAGGTGGCATTCGAGATGATGAGGAGTGTGCTGTCCTGATCATCAGCTCCTACTAGGGGTACCAACACTTTTCCCCGTAGGGCACCTACTTCTGTCTCAGCACCTACTCCCTCTCTGGACAGCAGAGACCCTGCAGCCTCAGGAACCACTGGCTGGTGGCTCCGATTCTTCCGAGACCTCCCCAAAATATCCTTCCGAGGAGCCCCCAGAGAAGAGGACATGCAAGAGGAAGCATGTAGACCCGCAGGATGAGTCTATTACCTTAAACACTGACCTGGAGGAGTCAGAAGGGTCCCCCAAGTAGTCCTCTGATGATATCTCCTTTGTAATCATCTTGGAGATCCTTAAGCAGAGGTGTGGCTGGCCCACTGTCACCCCTTCTGATGAGTCTGTGTACCTGAAGGCTTTCGGGTCTCAACCTTCAGCCTCTTGGGTGTCTCCACCCTTCGACAAACTGTTAGAACTCATTAGTTGGAAGGTGTGGGATACTCTTGATGCCATGGAGCCAGTCCCCAGGAGACCAAATAAATTTCTATCAGCTCCCAAGGAGAAGGAATTTTTGTCAAAGGGTGTTCCCGTAGATGCCATGGTGTTGGCGGCGGCCACTAAGAAGGAGCTAGCGGAGACTTCTTCTTCTGTCCATCCACCGAATAAAGAATCTCGAACAATGGACAGATACGGGAATTGTATCTTTTCATCAGCTGCATTTACTCTTAGATCGCTAAACTACCATACACACTTCACGAGGCTTCAGAGAGATCTCCTTAAGGAGTTAGGAGAGACTTTATAAGGTATATCCACTGAGGGAGTCCCTGAGAAGGTGTCTGCCTAGTTGTCTACCTTGAATTCTATTGTCAACTCGTCCATGAGACTCATCTCTTATGCAGTCGATGGAGCGAGCAGTGCAGCGGGTTCAGGAATTTCCCTAAGGAGGCTTTTCTGGATGCGCTTGTGTAATTTTGAGGAACCATTCAAGTCTACCTTTACCAACGCCCCTTTGACGGTTCTTCATTGTTTGGACCTAAGGTAAAGGACACACCCGGTGCGAGCAAGAAGGGAAAACACTCTCTGCCGTGGGAGTATGTTTTACCGTCCCCTCTAGCCAATATCCCAAGGGTCAGAGAGGTGGTAAAATGTGGTTCAAGAAGTCCCAGAGGTTTTTCCAGGATGCATAGGGTGACTCCTCCTTCAGAGGCAGAGGAGGAGGAGGAAATGGTAGATGTCACCTAAGAGGTAGGGGCGGACCGCAAAACCAGGGAGGCCATGATTCGTTTTGGGGCCGGCCATATCAGCGCTCCTGATGTGGGGCCCAACTGTGCTTTTCTGGAGCCGGTCAGGGGTCACATTTCTTTGTATCTGGAAGCCTGCTAAGTATCACTCAAGACAGATGGATACAAAGAATTATCACCAGAGGTTATTCCATACCCTTTTCTCTGCCACCTCATGTCCCCAAGAGGATCCCGGATGTTCCACCCAATCACAGGGATCAAGCAACTGTGGAGCTCAACAAGTTGCTGGCAAAAAGAGTCATCCAAACTGTCCCCGCAGACCAAATAGGATTCGGAACTTACTCCAGATTCTTTTTAGTGCCAAAACGTACAGGGGACTGGTGGCCCATCTTGGACCTCAGCAAATTAAACAAATTCATAAAGAAGGACAAGTTCCAGACGGTGACACTGCAGTCTATACTCTTGTTACTAGGAAAAGACACTTGAATGTGCTCAATAGATTTCCAAGACACTTACTACCACATAAAAATTGACAGGGCATCGAGGAGTCATCTACGCTTCCAGCTGGGAGCCAGTCACTACCAGTTTCGTGCTGTGCCCTTCGGTCTCACCACAGCCCCCAGGGTGTTCACCAAGTGTATGGCAGTAGTGACAGCTCACCTGAGATGTTGAGGATTCCAGGTGTTTCTGTATCTGGACGACTGGCTCCTGACCGCCCCCACCAGGCATCTACTTCTTCAGACCAGGGATGCTACTATTCAACTCTGTGCCCAGTTGGGGATTGCTATCAATTGGGAAAGATCTGCCTTATTGCCCTCTCAATTTGTGATTTTTATAGGTGCAGAAATAGACACAGTAAACATGTTGGCTCGTCTTCCAGCAGAAAGGGCACAGAATCTGGTACTTCATATTCACCATCTTCTCCCCCTCTGAAAAGTCAAGGCCAAGACTGTTTTGAAACTTCTAGGGACCATAGCTTCTACCATACTAGTAGTTCCGCTAGCTAGACTACACATGCGGATTCTTCAGTGGCTCCTGTCGTCCTAGTTGTCCTTCCATCAACTGCCCTTAACTCATCACATTTAAGAAGGACCTCATTTGGTGGATTCAACCCAATCAGTTAACCACGGGCATGCCATTTGTCCCTTGCCAACCTGTTGCCACTGTGACCATGGATGCCTCGCAGATAGGGTGGGGGGGGGCATTATCTAGGCAGGACTGTCCAAGACATGGCAAGATCATGAGGCTCACCTGCATATCAGTGTTCTAGAGATGAGGGCGGTGCTTATGGCGTTGCAAGCACTTCACGACCTTCTTTCTCTTGGGAACATTGCAATACAATCAGACAACATGTCGTTAGTATGGTATATCAACAAACAAGGTGAAACCAGATCATACCCACTCTGTCAAGAGACCATTGAGTTTGGAAATGGGCAATATCTTCCCAGCGCTTTTTGGTGGTGATGCACATCCCGGGGACAACCAACGTGATAGCCGACAAACTCAGACGGGCAATTTTGATGCCTCACGAGTGGTCTCTGAAGCAGGAAATAGCAGAGCAGATTTTCCGCAGATGGGGACAGCCTTGCTGTGATCTCTTTGCCAGCCCAATCAATGCCAAATGCAGCAGCTATTTCTCCCTCACCCTCCCTCCGGGGGAGTCACTGAGAGATGCACTTGTTCACGATTGGCCTCTGGGTCTTTTTTATGCTTTCCCTCCCTTTCCTCTCATATCCAAGGTGATTCAAAAAGTGAAACAGCTGGGAAGCAAACTGATCCTCATTACTCCTTACTGGCCTTGACAGGTTTGGTTCCCCTTTCTCTGGCCTCACCTTCTAGATGATCCATGGATTCTGGACCCAGTGCCAGATCTCTTGACACACGTCAGACTCACTTCCCCCAACCTACACACCCTCAATTTGACAGCGTGGCTGCTCCAGTTCCATCACTAGTCAGGCTTCATGACTTCTCACCCTCCGTGACTCATATCCTTACGTCTTCTCATAAACCTTCCACTATCTATCTGGGCTGAAGAAAAAAATGTTGACCATTATACCCCTTCTATTCTGGTGGTTTTGGAATTTTTATCTGAACTTTTCCACTAGGGATCTGCGGCTGCCACAATCAGGGTTCAATTGGCAGCAATTTCTAATTTTCATCAAGGTCTACAAGATTCTAATCTGACGTCACATAGGTTGTGCAAGACCTTCCATAAAGGTGCCACTTTGTTAAGATCCCCCTTTCAGGAACCGGTTGCTTCATGGGACTTGAATTTTGTGCTATCCAAATTAAAGTCTCCACCCTTTGAGCCATCTCATTCATAGCCTTTGAAATTTCTGTCTTGGAAAACTTTGTTTCTGGTGGCAATCACATCTGCTAGACAAGTGTCAGATGTACAAGCACTGTCTGTCAAACCCCCTTATCTGATGTTTCACAAAGACAGATTATCTCTTTGTACTAATCCATCCTTTGTCCCCGAGGTCTGTTCCCATAACACTTTGAACCAGTCCATAGAACTTCTGGTGTTCTTCCATAATCATTCCAATGCAGCAGAATGCAGGTTTCATCAGTTGGATGTTCATAGACAATTAAATTTTTATTTGCACCAGACTAAGGAATTCAGGAAGTCAGACAAATTATTTATTTCCTTCTCCGACCCCAGATTAGGTCTACCAGTTTCCAAAGTGACCCTCTCTAATTGGATCTCTAGCTGTATAGCTTACCTTTACACTTCTGATGGTAAGCATTTACCTTTCAAAATTAAGGCTCATTCTACGAGATCTCAGTCTACCTCTGCAGCCTTTCAAGCCAGGGTCCCACTTGATAATATCTGTGCAGCAGCTTGGGCTACCCCTCACACATTTATTACTCATTACAAATTGGATTTGACCTCCAGGGGTAGAGCATCCTTTAGTTCCACGGTACTCAGGAGTATTTTTCCTTGAGCCACCCAAGAATAAGGTGCTAGGGACGCTGTCCCATGTGTAAGAATGAAGGCGAGATAGGACTACAGAACATAAAGAAGTTATGTACTCACCATAACATTCCATGTTTGTAGTCCATCTCCCCTTCATTCTTATGAACCCACCCTCCTATCCCCATCCTGGAAGTATCTGTAGACAGAAAAATATTGTTATTATTATTCACTGGAGACCTTTTATTATTGGGTTCTTTCTGTATGGTTTGTTATTATTTCTCTTAGTTAGCAGCAAACAAGATCTGGGGATTGTATCTGTGCACCATGGGATACCTACCTAGCCATGAGCCAACTAGAAGACTTTGAGCTTGCAAAAAGGCTGAGTCAGAGCCAAGGATCGGCTCCAAACCCATATGTAAGAATGAAGGGTGAGATGGACTACAATCATGGATGTTATGGTGAGTACATAACTTCTTTTTTTCAAAAAGCAATAATGAAATTAAATGTATGCTGCAATGCAAAAGAAATATGCTTGTTTCTAATACAAGGTTTTGCCTTTTAAAGCAAGGGTTAACTTGACAAGATTTTGGAATAAATGCTTCTGTGTAACTGCAAGGCTGACAACTTGCTTAAGCAAGCATAAAAGCAGTTAAGAATAAAAAGTAATAACGGCTGTGTCTGACACCTGCAAAAATAAAACATGCTTAATTAGTTTAACTACTGGCTAATTGGATTGTTTTCAGGATGGTGGGGTACTATAATTTCCACATTAATTGCTCTTATCATCATTATCTGCTTAATTACAACAGTTTGCATTTGTGTTAAGATTTGTGTTAATAAAAGTATTAATCAAGTAACAGCCATTGGTAATGTAACATTGTACGAAGAGATGGCACTGAATGCAAGGGATTCGTATCTTGCAACAAACCAAGGGATTCATAGTACTGTAGATCATATTATGTTGTAAATTGTCTTACAATTTTCTTGGTTTTAATTAAAAAGGGGGAATTGATAGAGACTGTATAAATGAAAATGCTTTCCCCAAAATTATACTGTGTGTGTGCAGTAAAGAAAATAAATAATATGGCTTGCTTTGCAAGAACAGTTAAGTGATGACCTTTTATTAAAAAGATGTCTTGTAAATGTTCAGCTTAGATATTAATAAAATATAGCTGTGGGCTTACTGTAAATGACATCCTGTTATAAAAAAGAAAGTTGACTTTCTGTGAGCTTTCAGATGCAGAAATAAATGAAATAAAATACAGACACTTAAGTGATGCAAAGATGATGTGGAGAGACTTTTTGTGAAGTCTTCAGATACAGCAAGGAAGAAAATAACCAAAGAAGGACATAAACCAAAAATAATATTTGTCATTTTAACAGAAACTGTCCAATCTAGAAATAACCAATGGACTTTTTTCATGACACAAACAGAAACCCGAAGAACAAGTCACAAGGACATTACAAATAACATTGTTTGACATTTAAAAGAGTATATAAACTGGACAATATTTTTCACTCTTTAGTGATGTCTTTGGACTGAGTGTACATCAGTCTTTACTTTGTGTCTAGCCATGTTATAATAGAATTGAAATAACTCTGACATTTTAACTGTTTGGCAAGAATTTGTACTAATACAAATAAATATTAACAGATACAGTAGTACGGGATCTGTCTGGTCAGCTGATAATAATATTTTACGGGGGAAACTGCCATATTGTTGTACAAGCTGAATCAAGGGAGGACCCTGAGTGCTTAAAACATAAAATTAGAGAAATGTATAACCCCCAGACAAATGTTGCATTGGAGAGGCACTTATTTTATACAAGAGAAAAAAAGCCAGGAGAAACTTTTGCAGCTTACATTACTGACTTGAGAAACAAGGCTAAAATGTGCAGGTTTGGTGATCTGAAAGATGAGTTGATCAAAGACAGGCTTGTGTGTGGTGTTAATAATGCTGCTGTGAGAAAGATTTTCCCTTTGAGACAGTGATTTAATGTTGAGCAAAGCCATAGAGATTTGTCAAATACATGAGCTTACAAAAAGGCACACAAATATGCTTGGAAGTGATGAGTATGGTTCCCGCAACCTCTAGAGCAAGCATAGACAACATACAGCACATGGCTAACAGAAACAGGCCTAAGCACATGGTAGCTGCAGCCCCCTGGAGGACTTTCAGGAAGAGCCCATTACTTTCTAGCAAGTTCTAAGTCTAGCTCAGTAAAAAGGACATGCTCAGTACAGCATAAGGGTGAGTCAGCAAAACCCAAGTCTAGTCTTACTGTAAACTGTCGTAATTGTGGTGCCGATCACAAGTCTAAAAGAGAGAAGTGCTTAGCATTTGGTCAGCAGTGCTGCAAGTGTAAAAAATGAAACCACTTTCAAAAGCTTTGTAAATCAAGCAAGCCTCATTCATTTATTAAGAAGTGTCACTCAGAAAAGCAAGGTGATCATATAGAAAGCTGCAACTCTACTTTTTATGTAGATGGTGTATCAGTGGTTGGTGAAAAGGTTAATGCAGTAGATTTGTTGGCAAAGAAAGAAGTGTTTTATACTGTCCTGATCAATGGTAAACCCATGGAGCTCAAAGTAGACACTGGTTCAAAGTTCAATGTTATGCCAGCAGAGACATTTGCTAGAGTAAGAGCTGGTGAACAACTTAATCTGGCCAATTGTAAGAAGCTTGTTGCTTATGGATGTGAAGAGATTCAAACCGAAGGCTCAATATTGCTTTCATGCTATTCAGCTGGGAACAATTACAGCTTGCAAATTTATGTAGTCAGAAGACATGTGCAATCATTATTAGGTCTCAGAGACACTTTAAGAATGAAACTGCTTTCTTTTACCAAAAGAGTCTATCGTATAAGCACATGTCCTGGTTCCAGTTTCACCTATGCTATTTTCTCAGAGTATGCTGATGTATTCGAAGACAAGCTAGGCAAACTTCCAGTGGTGTACTCCATGAAATTAGACCGTGAGATCAGTCCAGTGGTCAGACCAGCAAGAAAAGTTCTGATGAGTTTGCAGGACAAAGTGAGGTCCAGTTAGATAAAATGGTGCAACAAGCTGTGATTTGTCCAGTCAGATAGCCAACTGAATGGGTGTCTTCCATGGTAGTTCCTCAAAAGAAAAGCTCAGATGAAATCAGAATATGTATTGACTCAAGAGACTTGAACAAAGCATTAAAGAGGCCATACCATCCTATGTGTACAGTTGAGGAAGTTGCTACCCTAATGCCAAATGCCACTGTTTGTTTCTGTCTTAGATGTAAATAGTTCATTTTGGCAAGTAATATTTGATCACAAATCTTCACTAATGACTACAATCAGTACCCCATTTGGTAGATACAGATTTCTCAGAATGCCTTTTGGAATAAATTCTGCTAGTGAGGTCTTTCAGTGTGCAATGGAGCAAATTTTTCAGGTTATCCATGTGCTATAATAGTGGATGATTCACTAGGTGGAGGTAATGGTACAGCAGAGCATGACAGAAACCTCATTAAAGCTCTTGACAGAGCATGTGAAGTGAATTTAAAGCTCAGTCCTCTGAAATGTAAATTCAGGCTACCAGAAGTCACTTATGTAGGTCATTTATTTACCAGTACAGGCTTACAACCAGACTCTTCCAAACAAACAGCCATTCTTGAGATGCTATCTCCAGACAATGTCCAAGCCTTACAGCATTTTATTGGCATGGTTAACTATTTTGGCAAGTTTATACCAGATTTCAGTGAAAGAGAATCTGGGACACAAAAATGTTGCCTAGTCATGGTTGTAACAACACCAGAGAGCATTTAATGCCCTTAAACAGAAAATTGCCAGTCCACCTATGTTAAGATACTATGATATCCACAAATCAGTAGTTCTTTCCTGTGATGCTTCAAAGTTTGGTCTTGGTGCAGTTATTCTTTAAGAGGGCAGACCAGTAGCCTATGCATTTAGAACTCTTACCCAAACTGAGATGAAGTATGTTCAGACTGAGAAAGAACTTTTGGCAATTGCGTTCACATGTTCGAAGTTCCATGCATATTTTTATGGCTGAGCTCGATCATCAAACTTTAATCACTATTTTAAACAAGCCTGTGCATACAGCTCCAGCAAGTCTACAAAAAATGATGCTTGGATTACAAATGTGCAACTTCAAAATGGTCTATACAAAAGGCAAACTTCTATATCTGGTTGATACTTTATCCAGATTGCCCAGAAATTCCATAGAAAAGCTTGATGCAGAGAATTTTGACTTCAATGTAATGGAGATGCACATGTTTTCTACCACAAGACTTGATGAGCTATGAGATCATACAAAGACTGATCCAGTTTTGCAAAAGCTCAACCAATTCATCAATGTTGGATGGTTGTTAAAGCAATGTTGTGTACCAACAGAAGTGCAACCTTGTCTTCCTTACAAAGATGAGAAGTTGATGGAAGATGGTATAATTTTCAAAGGTCCAAAAATTATTGTTCCTACTTCCTTACAACATGAGTACATCCAGATTTTACATTGTGGCCACCCAGGTTTCGAATCTACCAAAAGAAGGGTGAGAGGACTAGTATTTTGGCCTTCTCTGTCAAAAGACATTGATAAAGTGCTTTCATCTTGTTCACTATGCAATAGTACTAAACTGCATTTGCAAAAAGAGCCACTTCATCTAAGCCAGATTCATGAACTACCTTGCTCAACAGTAGCCACAGGCATATTCAAGTGAAATAATCAGAATTACTTAGTGGTGGTAGATTCTTATTCAAACTGGTTCAATATTAATTTGATACCTAACCTAACATCCAGTACTGTCATTACTAAGTTGAAATTTCATTTCTCAGTCCATGGTAGTCCACATAAAGTTATTTCTGACAATGGTGCCCAGTTTACCAATCAGTTGTTTCAGAAATTTGCAAAAGAGTGGGACTTTATCCATATTACTAGCAGTCCTGAATACCCACAAGCCAATGGCCTAGCTGAGTGTGCAGTACAAAGTGCAAAGCAGTTACTTGAGAGGTTAAAGCATGACAATACTGATGTTTTCTTGAATTTGCATAATCTCAGAAATATACCCCATGACAACTTACTTGGCTCACCTGCTCAGATACTTCTGTTTAGGCAAACCAGAACAACCTTGTCTATCAGTTCCAGTTTGTTGGTGCCTAATGCTAAAAACATCAGAGCAATCAAAGCCCAACTATTTAAAAAGTGTTTCTTTCAGAAGTCCAGCTATGATAAAATGAGCAGATTTCTTTGTCCATTGAAAGAAGGAGAGATAGTGAGGATGCAAACGGTGAAAGGTTTTGATCGAATTGTTCAAGTGAGAGATATATGTGCAGAGCTGTGATCCTTCTTAGTGGAATCTATAGTTAGAAAATAGACTTATACACAGTAATTCCCCAAGAAACAGGTATAGGTTGGATTACAGAATTTTTGTTACAAAGTGGGGCAGAATCTGAAGAGATAAATTTGATTGAATGTCTCTTGGATATTATTTTATCCAGTAATTTTCTTATGCTTGATAATGCCTTTTACCTGCAAAAAACAGATGTAGAAATGGGGTCACCGTGTGGTGGATGTTTTGCGAATTGTGTGATGGCTTATTGGGAAAAAGTATTAATATTTCCCAAACAATTGTTTAGAGACAAGGTCCATTTGTACACACAATACCTAGATGATATATTTATCATCCTTAAAGGTGACTTGAAGGCAGGGGCCGAACTGGTGAATGAGATCACTACGTAAACCACCTTCCTACAATTTATGTCTCACTTTGAGACTGATTCAGTCTCCTATTTGGATGTTCAGTTGTCCAAAGATAGACTAAACAAGAGGTATACAGCAAAAATATTTAGGAAATCAACATATTCTAACACCTTTCTTCATTTTCAAAGCTCGCACCCATATCACGAGAAAAAAGTGCGAATATGGTATCCCTGGACAAATACTTCTGAAAAGGAATGTGATCTTCTCAAAGATATGTTTCTAAAAAGGGCATACCCCCACAACTAGTTGATGATATAATAGCTGAAGTGGCTAGGAAAAGGCACTCAGGGCATTTCTTAGCAATTCTCAATAAGGGGGTTGTAAGGTATATAGGAGGAGAAGAGCCTGTGTTAACTGAGTTTCCTATAGAATCTGGGAACCCTACTTATAATTTTAGTTTCATCATACCTTATTCTAGTGATGCCAAACTCTTAAGGAATATTTTTGCAAAAAATTGGGCTCTAATAATGTAAGATATAGGGATCAGACAGAAATTAGGAAATGAACCAAGAATAATTTTCAAACAAGGCTGGAATTTAAAGAATTTGCTAGAGACAAAAATGAAACCATTTACACCTAATTCTGGCATGTTCAAGTGTGGGCAATGCCATTTTTGTAAATTTATAGACGTCACCAGGAAATTCCAGATTAATAATTACATATACAACATCAATGGTAAATACACCTGTGAAACTAAAGGGGTGGTGTACCTGGCTCAGTGTCAGTCATGTACTTGCTTTTATGTGGGCAAGACGGAGCAACATTTTAAGCAATGCATTTATGAACATCAGTACAATCTAGGGAAATATAATAGTATCAATGCCCTGGCCAAACATATTATTGAGAACCCAGACCATGTTTTTCATTATTTGATTATTCAACAGGTCCAAAATGATATTAGAGAAGATCTGTGGGCATTGAAATTGGAGGAAAGGGAATTATTGTGGCAACTGAGGTTGAATGCCCACGTGTACCCTGGTTTGAATGACTATTGTTCTCTGAAATGTATTTTGAAATTGAAAGCACTTGTAAGGTAAAAAATGTTATTATATTAGGTTTTTTTTAGTCCTTAATTTAATAATATTGTTATATGGTATATATTTAAAAAATGTTTAATTATTGGTATGTTTCAGGTTGTAATTGAATAATTTTTCTAGTGGAGGTTTTTTAATTTTGGAGTAAAGCTTTAAATATGTACGTGAGTGATGTGATGTCACTGACACATCCTGTTATTAAATGTGGAAGATTCGGTGTTAATTTGTCTGATGAAGTTTACTTAAATAAGTAGACGAAAGCACTAATAATTAAAGGTTGTGAGCTGAAACCTCTATCATCTTTTTTGTTTTACTTTAGTTGTTTTTTGTGTCTTTTAGTTTTTAGCATGTACTGTATGTATATGGTTGTTTTTTAGCCAGTGCAATTCTTAAGTAAGCTGTACTAATCTATTCCAATTCCTATAAGATTCATCCACTTAAGTAGACTGGTTTGAGTGCAACTTGATAAAGAGATTGAGAGAAATCATTAGGATGTACTCTAGCAGTAGTGTTTATAGTGGAGTGTGTCATAAAAGGCTTTGTAAGGTAAAGGAGATTCAGCTTTTGACTGGTTCTGAGAACTATGTATTTCATATGATGATTACGTTTTAGAAACTGGGCTGCCATAAACTGCAGGCACTTTCACTGTGGTGTCTCGGGGGACTTGTGTCTAGAGGCTGTACTTGAAATTGCAGGCAGGTAGGTAAGCTTTTAGAATTCATGATAAAATGCAAAATTTTGATTTCAGGAATACTAAGACAGTGAATGGAGTTTTGAAACCATTTCTGTAACTGAGAGAAACTGACAGGGAGATTGGTGCAAACATCAGCAGTGGTGCTGGCCAAGAAAAATAGAGTAGAATCATCTACATAATGAATAACATTTGCAGGTATACATTAGGAGAACATAATTTTAGGAAACTAAGTAACAAATCCTTGTTTAGCTTTGTTAGGAAATTAACAAATAACACCCAAATTGCTCTGAAATTATTCATAATGGAACTACCTAATCTGATCCAGTACACACTGCCAATATACTGGCAAAACATTCAGTGCAGTTTTAATCTAGAGATAACTATCCAAAGCCCAATTATCTCTGAATCTGCCAGATGCCCCATCATCACTACAGAAAATGTACTGAGGGTGCTCTCCAAGACTAAAAATACTTCATCATTAGGACCTGACTGTATACCTGTTTAATAAACAGCACTAAACAAGCCATTCCTTATACTAGTTAGCCTGAGTGCAGCCACTGGCTGTGTTTGTGAGGTTTGGTGCACAACAGTAGTTATGCCACTCCACAAGGGTGGCTCCATCACTGACCCAGGAATTATAGGCCCATCTGCCTGACAAGTCTTAGTTGCAAAGCCACTGAACATATAATAACTGACCTAATAAACTATAATAATAAAAATCTCATCAGGCTAGACCCACAGCAGTTTGGGATTTGTCAAGGATAAAGCCTGTCTAATGAGTCTGGTTAATTTCTTTGAAAGACTAACACAGGCTTATTTCCAGAGAGCTCACAAACACTTAGCTTGCATGCAGTGCAAGATAATTACGTTAAGTTAATTTTTTGCACTTTTATAAGATATTCAAGAGGATTGCTGCTATATTTTCAAATTATTTATTGCATTTTTCTGCCCTTTATCACTGTAAAAAGCCCTGCTTTTCAGTGACCTTGCCAGTGGTTTCTCTGCTTTGTATTAATTTTTAAAAATGTGGGTTTCTAGTTAATTTGTTTGATTTTCTTGTCTGACTTCACTTTAGGGTAAACATTCCTTGGTTTTACATTAAAAAAGCCTGGAACTGCTTTAATAGCAGTTGTTAAAGGGCTCAGTCTGTCTGAGCTGGGGATCACACAGGAAGGCTTTAACTGTTTTTATTGCCTGTATAAATTTGCAGTGTTTGCGTGGAACTGCTCATCATGCAGTGGCAATTAGCAGTGCCCCATATAGTAGCAGACACCTAGAAGCTAAAATGTTCTTACTGAATTTCCTCTGAAATTGCACCTAGTAACTCTGGGATTGTAGAGAAACTACTTTGAATGTTGAGAAGTATAGAGCAACTGGTTTGCTCATTGAGGAGCACTGCCCCTTAAATTTAATACTATACTTCCTGGTCTAGTCCCTAGTCCCAAAAGCATCCTTACCTGCCCTCTTTTAACTCCACAAACTTGTAGCTCACCTAATAAAGGACTTGGCATCATGGATGTGCACCTTCCCAATTTCTGTGCTGTGAACATGGGTATCTTGAGACATTGTAGCAATTGTCTCATGTTCACTGACAAACATTTAATCCTTAAAGAAACCGATACAGTATGTGAGAGATGTATATATACAACATCACTGGAGGCAAAGCTCTTACATACAAGCACACAGCATAAAACTCAGGTCGTCAGAAACACACCCACCACAAATAGTGCACACCTCACACATAGACCAGCTTATGCTGAGGTAATTAAATGCAATCTTCTCAAACCCCAAAGACCTCCCAGACACTCTACCTGCTAAAATTATCCTCAGCAAACCAAAAAACATTCAAAAAAGCAACACAACACTACACATATGGCCAGACTCAGTGGAACCTCAATTAAAAAGCCCATAATGCAAGCCAACACAGAACAGAAGATTCTAATCATAGGAGATGCCATTGTATGACATACTGATGCCCCACTCAGCAGAATGGACAAAGAAAAAAATAACCGTTAATTATCAGAAGCCAGGATCGGCTACCAAGTTATGCACACACTCAAGTCATTGTACTACTAGGTACCAGTATGACTCAGCCATAGTCCATGTAGGTGTAAATGACCTGAGAAGTACCTCCCTAGACTATATGAAGAGAGACATTAGGGAGCTCTCGGACTGTGTCACAGGCTGGTATGTGCTTAGCACTGAGCAGTATTCTATTTTCAGCAAGGACGATGCCACTAATAGAACAAATGTTGATTGACTTTAATACTTGGCTTAGTTTCTGGTGTCATTCTAAGAGGATACTGAATTTGTCAGAGTGGGAGGATATGGTTAACAAACCATAATGTTAAGTTGTCTATCTCGCCTTCATTCTTGCTGGATGGGTTCGGAGCCGACCTCGGCTCCGACTCGGCCACTCTAAAAGCTCGAGAGTTGGTTCCACCGGCTCGAGGCTCCCCTTATATCCCACAATGCTAGGCGTGAGTTACCTCAGATCTCGTTTGCCGCTACAGCTATCGAGACGTGTTGCTTCACCGGCTTCAGGTTAGTGTAGGAACTAGTTTAGAAAGTTGAGTTTAAACCCTTTAATTTAGTTTTCCTTACAGTTTCCCCTTACCTTTAAGGTCTTTTATCCCTTTAATCTAGTTTTTCTTAATTTTTTACCTAAGAACTTATAGTTCTTCCCTTAGGCCTTCGGGTCCTCCTATTCCCTTGGAGTGTGTGTGTTTTTGTAGGGAATTTATACGTTTAACAACTAAATTCTTAGTTTAATTTCTGTTTTTAGTTTTTTAAGTGTAATCGGTGTGCTTGTGTTTGTGTGTGGTTACACTTGTTCCTTGTCATGTCCAAGGATTCGAAGGTCTCAGGCTTTTCCTTCGGGAAAACCCTCCAAGGCTTCTAGGTCTTCGGCTCCAGCATCTGAGCCGAGACCTAAGGCTTCGAAACCTCTGTCTACATCGGCTCCGGCTGGAGCCGATGAGTCTCAGACGGTAGTTTCTGTGGTTTCCTCGGCTCCGGCTGGAGCCGAGGTATTGGAAATTCCTTTGTCGGTTCCGACTAGACCCTCGGAACCGACATCTAGAAAGAGGTCCAGGTCACCGTCCCTTGGCTCCGTTCATTCGGCTCCAGCATCTCCCTTGCTGTCTGAACGGAGCCATAGATCTCACTCCTCTAGGTCATCGAGGCTTTCGGACCATGACCTTCAGAGAGTAGTGAGTCGACTTCTTAAGTCCGAGGCACTGGCCCAAATGCTTCAGAGCCCGACTCATCAGTCGATGCCTGACCCTGTCCCCCATTATGTTCCTCCTCTGACTCCGTTGAGCTCGGAGCCGAGGCGTTTCGGAACCGAGACTGTGGTAGCGTCGGAGCCGATACAGATGTCTTCGGCTCCATCGTCGGCTCCGATTTCTTCCTTAGAAGAATCTCGGCGCCGGACTTCCCTCGTCGGCTCCGAGGGGGTGAGTGGCATCGGACCCTTGTCCGACCCCGTTCTCCCTCTCGGAGCTTCGGCGCTGGTGAGTTTGGCTCCGACATCTGCCTCGGAGCCATCACTGTCGGTGCCGAGGGAGGTTTTTAGCTTTTCGGAGCAGGGACCTCTGGCTCTGCCTGACAGGGGTGCGTTCGAGGTCATGCGGAGTGTGTTGGAACCTGGTTCAACTCCACAGTCGGCTCCGTCCGCCCCTCCCTCTTCGGTGCCTCAGGTCAAGTCGACTCACTCCCTCATTCCAGACCGCAGAGAGCCAACTCCTCAGAAATCCCATGTGGGGATCTCATCCTCTTCCGAGGCCTCTCCTGATTTGGCAGAAGAGCCCCCTCGGAAGAGAAAGTGTAAGAGGAAACACATAGACTCACCTGAGTCCGTCACCTCTGACACAGATTTAGAGGATTCCGAGGGTTCCCCCCGTTCCCCTTCTGAAGATGTCTCATTTGCAGACATTCTAGAAATCCTTAAGCAGAGGGGAAATTGGCCAGCCCTCAACCCTTCGGAGGATGAATCTGTGTACCTTGAGGCGTTTGGCTCTCGCCCTTCCACCTCCTGGGTGTCTCCCCCCTTTGACCCCCTCATGCAGGTGGTAGCAAAAAAGGCATGGACGGCTCCTGATTCAGTGGACCCCACTCCCAGGAGACCCTCAAAATTTATCACGGCACCAACAGATAAACAATTTCTGACAAAAGGAGTTTCTGTGGATGCTATGGTGGTTGCTGCTGCCACTAAGAAGGAACTAGCTGATCCTTCAGTGCCTGTCCATCCACCTAACAAGGAATCTAGGTCTATGGACAGGTACGGGAAGCGGATGTTCTCGTCAGCGACCTTTGCTATGCGTTCGCTGAATTACCTATGCCATTTTACTCGTCTTCAAAGGGACTTGATCAAAAGAAGCGAGTGACATGTTGAAGGATCCTATGGCTGCGGGTTTTCAGGACAAGATGAACACTCAGCTGGCTACCCTGAACTCCATAGCTAACTCCTCCATGCGCCTCCTCTCTTATGCGGCTGATGGAGCGAGCAGGGCCGCAGGGACAGGTGTGGCCTTACGCAGGCATGCCTGGATGCAGCTATGCAACCTTGCGGACCCCTTTAAAACGTCATTCACTAATTCCCCGTTTGATGGATCATCTCTTTTTGGTCCTCAAGTGAAAGAAACCTTGACTAGGTGCGAGACAGATGGCAAGACTCTTTCTGCCGTCAGAGTCCGTTTCTCCACTCCTTCTAGGCCTTACCCCAAAGGCCAGAAAAGTGGAAAAATGTGGTTCCGAAAACAATCTCAAGGGACTTCGCCTGACGCACAGAGTCGGTTCCCCGCCAGAGGCAGAGGGGGGAACAACAATGGTAGACGTCGCCCTAGAGGCAAGGGGTCCAGAACCAGGGCAATCGAGAAGCCTTCTCTGATAAGCCCTTTCAGCATCCCTGAGGTGTTGCCCGACTGCCCACCTTTGGAGGCAGTCGGGGGAAGATTGTCTCTGTACCCAGAAGCCTGGCTATCCCTGACTCAAGACAAATGGGTACAGTCCATCATTTCCGAAGGCTATTCCATTCCCTTCGTCGCATTCCAAACCAATCAAAAAATCCCTTCCAGATGTTCCACCGCTCAAAGGGATCTTGCATCTTTGGAAATTTCAAAGCTGCTTGCAAAAAGAGCAATTCAGCCAGTTCCAGCAGACCAGCAAGGATCCGGAATCTACTCCAGGTTCTTTTTAGTTCCAAAGAAAACAAGGGACTGGAGACCAATTTTGGATCTCAGTATCTTGAACAAGTCAGTCAAGAAAACAAGATTTCGGATGGTCACGCTGCAGTCCATCCTTCCCCTATTGGGAAAGGGAAACTGGATGTGCTCTATAGACCTTCAGGATGCGTACTATCACATAAAATGAACAGACGCTCCAGAAGTTTTCTCCGCTTCAGGCTCGGAACCAGTCATTTTCAATTCAGGGCCCTGCCCTTTGGTCTCACCACTGCCCCGGGTGTTTACCAAATGCATGGCAGTGGTAGCTTCTCACCTGAGACGTCAAGGATTCCAGGTGTTTCCATATTTGGACGACTGGCTCCTCACAGCTCCCACCAAGCATCTTCTTCTAATGGCCAGGGACTACACCTTTCGCATTTGTCAAAATTTAGGCATTTCAATAAATTGCGAAAAGTCTGTTTTGTCGCCTTGTCGTACTATTACCTTCATAGGCAAATCTAGACACAGTCAACATGTCTGCGAGACTAACAGATCAGAGAATAACAGACATACACAAACTGGTCTCGCTCCTCTTCAGCAGCAACAGAATCAAAGCCAGGTTAGTTCTGAAAGTGTTGGGGATTATGGCGGCTGCCATACCTCTGCTTCCATTAGCCAGATTCCACATGAGAATCCTTCAATGGATGCTCTTCACGCAATGGTCATACCAGCAACTTCCGATGTCCCACACGATTATGATTACGCAAACATGCAGAAATCATCTTCTGTGGTGGATGTCTTCCTCAACTCTTATTGGGAAGACCCTTTGTTCCTTCCCCTCCGGTTGCTACTCTGACAACGGACGCCTCCCTGATCGGGTGGGGGCATTATCAGGGCAGAACTGTCCAGGGCACATGGCAACCAGACGAATGCCACTTGCACATAAATGTTCTAGAGATGAGAGCAGTGCTTTTAGCGTTGCAAGCCCTTCAAGACTCTCTTCCCTTGGGAACGATAGCAATCCAGACGGACAATATGTCTGTAGTGTGGTATATCAACAAACAAGGCGGAACCAGGTCCTACCCTCTGTGTCGAGAAGCACTCAGACTGTGGCAATGGGCGATTTCTTCTCAGCGGTTTCTGATAGCAACGCACATCCCCGGGAAGTCCAATCAAATCGCGGACAAGTTGAGCAGAGCTATCCTCATGCCTCACGAGTGGTCTCTGAAAGATTCTGTTGTGAGAGAAATTTTTCTCAAGTGGGGTCAGCCTTGCTGCGACCTTTTTGCTACTCCCCAAAACAGCAAGTGCAGAGATTATTTCACCCTATTCCCTTTACCAGGCCAACCCAGCAGAGACGCTCTAGTCCAAGTTTGGCCCTGGGGACTTCTGTATGCATTTCCCCCCTTCCCACTAATCTCTCAAGTGATACAGAAAGCTATCGCTCAGAAGGCCTCGTTGATCCTCATTGCTCCTTACTGGCCTCGACAAGTTTGGTTCCCCTTTCTTCATCATTTTATGTTGGAGCGACCTTGACATCTGGACCTAGTTCCAGATCTTTTGATCCATCAGTCGGGTCAGTTTCATCGCTCCCTTCCCTCTCTGAACCTCACTGCTTGGTTCCTCCAGTTCCAACCTTAGCCAGGCTTCCTCAAATATCTCACTCTGTCCGAGATATTTTGATAGCTTCCCATAAATCTTCCACTCGAAAGATTTATTTGAGTAAGTGGAAACGTTTTGCCTATTGGGCTCAAGGAAGGGACATAGATCCTTTCACTGCTTCCATCCAAATGGTCCTTGATTTTCTAGCTGAACTCTTCCATACAGGTTCATCTCCATCTACTCTTAAAGTTCAATTGGCAGCTATTTCTAACTTTCATGTGGGCATTTCAGAGTCTGCCTTAATGTCCCACAAGCTTTGCAAAGCATTTTTGAAGGGAGTTTTTCTTCTCAGACCTCCTATAAGAAATCCTCCTCCTCCTTGGGACCTAAATTTAGTTCTTAGTTCTTTGATTCTTCCCCCTTTCGAACCTGCAGCCTCCTGTTCTTTAAAATTGCTATCATGGAAGACTCTCTTTCTGGTAGCTATTACTTCAGCTAGAAGAGTTTCAGAACTTCATGCACTCAGCTGTCGACCTCCTTATCTGTTGTTCCATAAGGACAGGGTATCTTTACGAACCAACCCATCCTTTTTACCTAAGATAGCCTCGGCGTCTAACCTTAATCAAAGCATGGATCTCCCTGTGTTTTTTCCAGAATATTCTAATAGGTCTGAACAAAAATTGCATTGGCTAGATGTTCATCGTCAGTTAAGGTACTATTTGGATAGAACCAAACAATTCAGAAAATCTGACTAGCTGTTTGTCTCCTATGCAGAAGGCAGAAAGGGACTTTCAGTTTCAAAGGTATCATTATCTAGATGGCTAACATCTCTGATTTCCCTTGTTTATGAAATTAGACACCAAAAGCTGCCTAACAAACCTAAAGCCCATTCCACCAGAGCTTTGGCTACTTCTATAGCCTTCCAAGACAGACTGCCTATTGACACCATTTGTGCAGCGGCTACTTGGGCTACTCCTCACACTTTCATTTCTCATTATAAGTTGGATTTAGCTTCTAGGCATAGAGCTAACTTTGGTTCCACTGTTCTCAAGAGTCTGTTCCGTTAGGCCACCCGGGACAAGGTGCTAGGGACGCGGTCCCATCCAGCAAGAATGAAGGCGAGATAGACAACTTAACATATAGAAGTTATGTTCTTACCATAACGTTCCATGTTAGTTGTCTTCTTCTCGCCTTCTTCTTGCGTCCCACCCTCCTTCCCCCTGGCCTGGACAGACTTAGAGGAGTTTTGATTGTGACCTCTCTTTCTACCACCTCTTACTTTAGGTATATGCTACTGTGCATATTTTCCTGGATCAGGATGTAGGTCACCCTTCTCTTCTCCCTAGTTTATAGAGGTGGACTTTGTTTATAGTTATTCTGTTACTATTATAAGCTGGGCCTAGCTTACAAACGAGATCTGAGGTAACTCATGCCTAGCATTGTGGGATATAAGGGGAGCCTCGAGCCGGTGGAACCAACTCTCGAGCTTTTAGAGTGGCCGAGTCGGAGCCGAGGTTGGCTCCGAACCCATCCAGCAAGAAGAAGGCGAGAAGAAGACAACTAACATGGAACGTTATGGTAAGAACATAACTTCTATTTATTTGCCAAGGGTGGTCTGCACCTATTTCCTTTAGGCTTTCACATATTTGCTAAAACATTGTCCTGCATAGAGCCTTTTTGTATGCAATACGAAATTGACAAATCCTGCAATATAGCAAAATCAACTCATGGGAATATAAAGGTGCACGTTCCGTGCCTAGAATTTAAACAAGATTCTACACACCCTTCAAGGTCTCCTCACCCTGGTGAATGCAGACATTTGAGTAGTTACTAAGACATGTCCAAATTCCACAAAATAAAAATATTAAATGATCCAGGCAGCAATAGAGCATGTATTAAAATTTCCTATTTATTAAACAAACACATTAAGCGCTTTTGCTCACCACTGTAGCCTTCATCAGAATACATCTACTACGTGAACATTTTATTTATAAAAATACCATTAGCCAATCATTGCATTTTCCAAATTAAACTCTATTGTTACATTGCTTAAACCTTAAACATACAGTGTTCCTTTTCAAGATTGAAAAATTCAATAAACTACACCACACTATGCTATATAAAATATAATCATTCATTCAGACTCTACTTTCATAAGAATTTAAAATATTTCTCAGAAACCTTACTAAAAACATATTGAAAAATATTATGAAAAATGTTTTAAAGTTTATTTGCCTTTTCCTGTAACATTGGGGCTATAGATGTAGTTTCATTTAGCCTAGGAAAGAACATTGCTGCTGTTTTGAACTGCCATTCGGTTTCCTTCTTTTTTTAACAAGTTTTTCCAGTCCCCTCCCCTTGGGCCCATCTTTACTTGTTCAAGTATACCAAATAAAAATTTGTTAAAATGTAAGTAGGTTTGGGAGTATTTAAATAAAGCACTTGTTATTTTCTTATTCTTAATGTCATTTCCATGTTCATACATTCTATCTTTGAAGGCTTGTTCTGTCTTTCCTATATAGAATGCAAAACATGTATCACAGACCGCTAAATATACTACTCCCTTACTCAAACAATTCCCTTCAATGAACTGTACCTTGCTCCTAAACTTATTGTTTAAAATAATAGAATTTTCTTTATTAATAGTGGAACATTGTTTACAACTTCCACACTGCACACAACTTACACTATACCTCCCCCTTTGTCCGGAGCCATAATTCTTATAGTCTCATTTTTCCTTAATACCATCAATCGTTTGTACTCTTCCTTGTTTAAATTCCAAGTTATTTTTTTGTCACACCTTTGATGTATCTCACATATTTCCTCAAGAACTACCTTTTCAAAAGTATCTATTAATGGATGTAATGGGGGTTGCATGTACTTCTTCTATGAGGTGTAACCAAACCTGTACCATTCACATTATTCTGATTTTCCCTTGAAAACATTACATTGAAATTAAGTTTTCTTGTGTACAACTTCAGTTCGGTGATGTTATCTACCAAATTAGCCTTGGTTTTGGATACAAACTTAATACCCTTGGAGAAAAGGGAAAAATGGGTCTTTGTAATAACTTTGTCTGTATAATTATAGATGTTGAAACCATCCCATGTATGTACTATTTCACTTCTACAATCTGGTTGTAATAAACCACCTTCTTGTATGTATTCCTCTTCTGTGGGGTAGGATAATGTCTCGTGTTATGTTCCCCCATATTCATGTTCCTCTGCGCTAACCTCTCTGAGCGACGTAATACCAGAAAATCCTGCTTCTGTACTGTATACCACTGTTGCCAGGATCACCCTCCTGTGTATAATACTTCTCATCTCTCAGAGCTTCACTGTAGCTATCTATTACACTATCCTGTAACCTATTAGGTTCAAAATACAAAATATTTCTTGGAGGGTACACATTTTTATTTTCATATTGTTTACTATCTCTTTCTTTCTTTTTTTCTTAAAAAATAAATTATTTATTCTTTTATCCACCCTGTTAAATATTTTTAAATGCAAGTCCTTATACTGTGGAAATAAGTCTTTTTTTATATCTGTATCCAATATATCCACTTCTTTCACAACATCCCCTTTCTGCTGTTCACAATAAAAAATAGTTTTTTCACAATATTGGTACCTGTTAAATCAAACAGTGTAATAAAATCTTCCAAAACGTTTTCATTGTAAACAATACCAAAAGGGAACTTGAAAATTCTCAAACCCTGTGGAACAATTTTAAAATTTAAACATTCATTCAAATATGCAATATCCAGTTCTAAGGATTTGAGCTTAATCTTTTTTCAAAAGCATATATCATGGCCTTCAATGATGTAAATGTTGTATGTCCATTACCCTCCCTGTTGTCACCCTCAATATTCACATTATTAGATTGTCTAACCTCAGAAAACACATATTTTCAGTTTAAAATACTATCAAAGCATTCTTTACACAACTCCTGTACAACTACTGATGGAATTAAGAAAAGATGATACTATAAGAATTATGACTCATGACAAAGGGGGGGGGTATAGTGTTGTATAAATCCACTGACTATTCTGATGAGATGCAGAACCTGTTATTTAACGAAAAAACATATGTTACAGTTTCAAAAAATCAAATAAATATTTCTTATGCCCGGATTAATGCATAACTAGAGGAATATTTGTTAAATGGAAGAATAGAATTGAGTCTATATAACTTTTTGAATATTTGAGATCCTAAAATTCCTATATTTTTCGGAATTCCAATGATACATAAGAACATTGATAAGCCACCTTTTAGGCCGATAGTGGTAGCAGGAGGCTCCAAGACGTATCCTTTAGCCATTTTAATAGACTCTTGGGTACAACATGTAGTACACGAAAGGGAACATTTAGTGAAGGATTCTTGGGAATTCTTAGGACTTTTGAAAAAAGAGTTATGGGAAGAAGACTTGATATTTTTGACTATAGACATCAAGGATTTATTCAAAAAATGAGCGCTTGCAATTTTTTGAGGAGGCTTTGTTCCAATATTCTAAAATTGGTCGCAGTAAGGTTACTTTGGTGTGTGAAATCATGAGCCTTATATTGGAAAATAATTTCATCTTTTTTGAGAGGGAATATTATCAACAAGTTCGTGGTGTAGGGATGGGGGCAGCTTGTGCCCCCGTCTATGCAAATATTGTCCTATTAGGTTGGGAGTCTACCTTTGTATTTAACAGCCCTTTTTGGAACAAAATAAAATTATATTCCAGATTTTTGGACGATATTTTTGTAATATGGAAAGGTACTGTAGAAGAAATTAAAGATTTTGTAATATATTTGGATGGAACAACTGGATTCTTAGAATTTACTTACAGTTATAATAAACAAAGTATTAATTACTTGGATATAGAAATTATACAAGATAGAGATGGATTTAGGTCTCGGGTATACAGAAAAGACACTTTTTGTAATACATATTTACACTTTGACAGTAATCACCCTAATACACAGAAGAGAAGTATAGTAAAAAGGCAAGTAGTGAGAGTAGCTAGGATGACATCACATCATGAGCATTTATTAGAAGAGTTTAATAAAATACAAAAAATGTTTGAGGAAAGGGGATACCCCAAGGAATTATTAACAGAAGTATTAACGGAAGTATACAACAAGTGGGGTATAATGTATCCACCCCTGTTTGGTGTGGGTTTATAGAAAAACAACAATGTAAATTGTTTAGAAAGATGTAAATATAATAAAGTCTGTGTTTTGGAACATAACTACCTTTCCAATGAAATTAGGAAGTCTTTGTATAAAAATTGGAGTATTTTCAAAGCAAATAAAGAAGTATTTCATAAGACAGGAGGTGGTCCCATGTTTGTAAATAAAACAGGAATTAATGTTAAAGGGTTGTTGGAAAAGAAAATAAAGTCTAGAAAGGATTTTAATAAGGAACTAGACCCTGTGGAAGTTGTAAATAATGTTCCAATATTAATAAAGAAAATTATATTATTTTAAACAATAAGTTTAGGAGCAAGGTACAGTTCATTGAAGGGAATTGTTTGAGTAAGGAAGTAGTATATTTAGCGGTCTGTGATACATGTTCTGCATTCTATATAGGAAAGACAGAACGAGCCTTCAAGGATAGAATGTATGAACATGGAAATGACATTAAGAATAAGAAAACAACAAGTGCTTTATTTAAACACTCCCAAACCTGCACACATTTTAACAAATTTTTATTTGGTATACTTGAACAAGTAAAGATGGACCCAAGGGGAGGGGACTGGAAAAACTTGTTAAAAAAGAAAGAAACCCACTGGCAGTTCAAAACAGCAGCAATGTTCTTTCCTGAGCTAAATTAAACTGCATCTATAGTCCCAATGTTACAGGAAAAGGCAAATAAACTTTAAAACATTTTTCATAATATTTTTCAATATGCTTTTAGAAAGGTTTCTGAGAAATATTTAAAATTCTTATGAAAGTAGATTCTGAATGAATGATTATATTTTGTATAGGATAGTGTGGTGTAGTTTACTGAATTTTTTAATCCTGAAAAGGAACACTGTATGTTTAAGGTTTAAGCAATGTAACAATAGGGTTTAATTAGGAAAATGCAATGATTGGCTAATGGTGTTTTTAAAATTAAAGTGTTCACATAGTAGATGTATTCTGATGAAGGCTACAGTGGTGAACCGAAAGCACTTAATGTGTTTGTTTAATAAATAGGAAATTTTGATACATGCTCTATTGCTGCCTGGATCATTTAATATTTTTATTTTGTGGAATATGGACATTTCGTGGGGTGTTTGGACATTTACAGTTTTTTTTTCACACCCATAAATGAACTGGGCAGTACCCATGGAGACTGGGGACAATATTCAACTTTCCGGTCAGGTCAATACTGCGCTTGATTCCACGGAAAAAAATGAACTGAGTTTGTTGAGACAGGAGGTTTCTCAACTGAAAGGAGAGTTGGAGCGGTTAATTTCTACATTCTGCAACCTACAAGATACTTTTTTACATTCTACTTCTAAGCAGACGGTCTCGGAAGTAGCTGCTTGCACTAATGGTTTTGTTAACATGGAACCTAGCAACCGAAAGGAAGTAGATCAACTGTGCAGCATCAGTGACATTCCTAATACCCAGGGGAGAGAGCAGTAACAGAACAGTGTGGCGGACAACTCATGGTGGCTTTCCAATGGTGAGGAAACCAACAGAAGTAATAACAAATGTAAGGACAGCTATAACTTGACAAAGGAAGCGTGCAGGCTTCTTGTGCAGGTACTGTAAATTTCCATTTTCAGCAAGATAATGAGAGACCGAGAATGAGTAAACATTGTACAGGGGTCTCTAACAGTTATAATTTTGTTAACAGTCAAATGGAGAGCAGGGAGAGACTAACTGACGATGGACATATTTCTAATGGTGGTTCAAAGGGAAATACACAACAGGAGTTGTGCAAAGAATGCTTTGATAGTATTTTAAACCAAAAATATGTGTTAGACAATCTAATAATGTGAATATTGAGGGTGACAACAGGGAGGGTAATGGACATACAATGTTTACATCACTGAAGGACATGATATATGCTTTTGAAAAAAGACTGTTTAAGCTCAAATCCTTAGAACTGGATATTGCATATTTGAATGAATGTTTAAATTTTAAAATTGTGCCACAGGGTTTGAACATTTTCAAGTTCTCTTTTGGTATTGTTCACAATGAAAACGTTTTGGAAGATTTTATTACACTGTTTGATGAAACAGGTATCAATATTGTGAAAAAAAAAACATTTTTTATTATGAACAGCAGAAAGGGGATGTTGTGAAAGAAGTGTATATATTGGATAGAGATATAAAAAGACTTATTTCCACAGTATAAAGACTTGTATTTAAGAATATTTGACAGGGTAGATAAAAGAATAAATAATTTATTTTTTTTAAGAAAAAAAGAAAGTTAGAAAGAGATAGCAAACAATATAAAAATAAAAATGTGTACCCTACAAGAAATATTTTGTATTTTGAACCTAATAGGTTACAGGATGGTGTTATAGATAGCTACAGTGAAGCTTTGAGAGATGTGTATTATACACAGGAGGGTGATCCTGGCAACAGTGGCATACAAGATCAGGATTTTCTGGTATTACATCGCTCAGAGAGGTTAGTGCACAGGAACATGAATATGGGGGAACACAACACGAGATATTATCCTACCTCACAGAAGAGGAATATATACAAGAAGTTGGTTTATTACAACTATATTGTAGAAGTGGAATAGTACATACATGGGATGGTTTCAACATCTATAATTATACAGACAAAGTTATTACAAAGACCCATTTTTCCCTTTTCTCCAAGGGTATTAAGTTTGCACCCAAAATCAAGGCTAATTTGGTAGATAACATCACCGAACTGAAGTTGTACACAAGAAAACTTAATTTTGATGTAATGTTTTCAGGGGAAAATCAGAATAATGTGAATGGTACGGCTTTGGCTACACCTCTTAGAAGTAGTACATGCAACCCCCATTACATCCATTAATAGATACTTTTGAAAAGGTAGTTCTTGAGGAAATATGTGAGATACATCAAAGGTGTGACAAAAAAATAACTTGGAATTTAAACAAGGAAGAGTACAAACTATTGATGGTATTAAGGAAAAATGAGACTATAAGAATTATGGCTCTGGACAAAGGGGGAGGTATAGTGTTGTATAAATCCACTGACTATTCTGATGAGATGCAGAACCTATTATTCAACGAAGAAATATATGGTAAGGTTAAAAAAAATCAAATAACTATTTCTTATGCCCGGATTAATGCATACTTAGAGGAATATTTGTTAAATGGAAGAAGATAATTGAGTCTATATAACTTTTTGAATATTCGAGATCCTAAAATTCCTATAATGTGAGAGTGTTCAATCTCGCCGTTTGTTCTTACACATGGGTTCGGAGCCGATCCTCGGCTCCGAGTCGGCCGCTTGGCAAAGCTCTGCATTGAGAAGAAGCTCGAGACCAACCTGTCTCCCACAATTCCCTCTGCCTTTACCTCAGATCTAGTTTGCCGCTGCAACGTTCGCATCTTTTTCGATGAGCTCAGACCAACTGGCAGATAAGATATCCTTTTTTTTCTAGGATTACTTAGAAAATTCTTCTATTTTCAATTTAAGACTTTTGTGTGTGTGTGTGTACGTGAGTCGAGGGTTTCTTAACCTTATACATATATATATTAGTATATATAGTTAGTTAGTTTCCCTCGGGGCCTACCCCACCCACTAACTTCGGATTTTGCTACTGGATTTGACTTAAACACTATATACTTGTGGTACCATCCTTAGTGTTTTTTTGGCTGTGACTGTTTGTTAATAGGACTGTGTAGATATATATATTTAGATATATATAACATTACTGGATTTGACTGTTTTATATACTTGATAATGTCTGAAAAAGCAAAGTCAGGGTTCAAACGGTGCCAATGTGGACAGAAAATGTCTGTCACAGATAACCATACCTCCTGCGTCTACTGTCTTGGCCCTCTCCATCTGCAAGAAGACTGTTCCATTTGTCATTCTTTCAGTGGAAGGGTCATGACAGATAGGCGCAGGAAGCTCATGGACAGAGGCCTTTTGAAGCCTGCCTTTCAAGAGGCTCTTGATAAATCAGACCAGGCATCCAAATCCTCAAAGGCGTCGGAGCCCATGTCACCGGCTCCGAGCTCTTCCTTTAAGGTTCGTTCACCGGTTCCACAGACTTCGGGGCCGAGTGTCAAACTTCTGTCTGTCACTGAGCCTCGAGTCTTGGAACCGGTGATGGAGCTTCCACCTCCTGTGCTTTTGAGGTCGGCTCCATCGTCGATTCCTTCGACCCGTTCTTCCAGACCCCTTTCTGACTCCGATGTAGATCGTGTGGTGCAGAAGTTAATGGAGAATACGGCCTTGTCCAAGCTCATCTCAGTCTCCTCCCAGTTGGTGTCGAGACTCGAAGGCCTACCCTTATCTCCATCTGTTCCTCCTCCGAGGCCTATTCAGCCTTCGGAGCCGGGAGAGGCTGATCTGATGATCGTGGAGCCCTCGGTGCCGGAGCCGTCTTTCTCTCGGTCGGCACCATTCACCTCGACTCCGACGGATCCATTACCGGAATCGCGGAGCCGACGATCTATCCTTGGTTCCGGGACCGAGAGTCGAACCGACGTTTCAGTTCCGACTCTCCCTCTCGGTGCCTCGGCACGGATCGATTCGGCTCTGTCCTCGGGGCCGATGTCCTCGGTCCCCGTTTTGGGGATCCCTCCACCTTCTTCAAACGCGAGGGATCCCTCGACTCGGGACCCGGGGGCCTTCGACCTTATGAGGAAGGTGTTGTCGACTCAGACAACCACTTCAGCAGAGACAGCCTCTCCTTCCCATAAAGGCCCGTTATCCTCCTCTGCACCCATGGCTACTTCAAAGCGTCGAGCACCAGTGTCTCAGCCGCTCCCAGAGGGAGCCCCTTCTTCCTCGGAGGCTTCATCGGATGTCCCCCCGAGGAAGTTCTGAGGAAAAGATTGTGTAAGAGGAGACACTTGGATTCTCCACAAGAATCCTTAACATCGGACACTGACTTGGATGAGTCAGAAGGGTCCCCAAAATCACCCTCGGAGGATGTCTCCTTTTCTGACATCCTGGAGATCCTGAAACAGAGAGGTGATTGGCAGGCCCTACCCCCTTCTGAGGATGAGTCAGTCTTGCTGAAGGCATTCGGTGTTCGCCCTTCTTCCTCCTGGGTCACTCCACCCTTCGATGAGTTGATGGATTTGATTGCTCGAAGGGCGTGGGAGACACCTGACACAGTGGAGCCAGTCCCTAGAAGGCCTAATAAATATATTACGGCCCCTCAAGACAAGGCATATCTAACAAAGGGAGTTCCAGTGGATGCTATGGTGGTGGCAGCTGCCACTAAAAAGGAGATGTCTGAATCTTCCTCATCTGTCCATCCACCTAACAGAGATTCTAGGACTATGGACAGGTATGGGAAGCGCATTTTTAGTTCAGCGGCTTTTTCCATGCGATCGCTGAACTATTTGACACATTTTACACGTTTACAGAGGGATCTAGTGAAAGAGTTGGGAGATACCCTCCAGGGTACTACAGATGCTGCTGTCGTGGAAAAAGTTACAGCACAGCTCAATACCCTTACACCAATTGTGAACTCGTCCATGAGGCTCATCTCGTATGCAGCCGAAGGGTCGAGTAGGGCTGCGGCTTCAGCGATTGTTCTTCGTAGACAATCCTGGATGTGCTTATGTTCCTTTGCGGAAGCCTTCATGTCTTCCTTTACTAACGCCCCATTTGATGGTGCCACTCTCTTTGGCCCCAAAGTAAAGGAGACCCTTACCCGGTGTGAGCAGGAGGGAAAGACTCTGTCTGCTGTTGGAGTCCATTTTTCTACCCCATCCAGACCGTACCCCAAAGGGCAATGAGGTGGAAAAATGTGGTTTCGAAAACCCCAAGGCTCTTTCCCAGGCACACAGGGTGATGCCCCCTCCAGAGGCAGAGGGGGGGCAGAAGTGGAAGACGTCGCCCTGGCGGCAGAGGGGTCCATAAAACCAAGGTGACAGGGATACACTCCCTGGGAAGCCTTTCCAGCACTCCTGAGAGGAGGCCCGACTGTCCTGCTCTGGAGGCAGTCGGGGGTCGCTTAGCTTTATACCCTCAGGCCTGGCAAAGTCTTACCTCAGACGAATGGGTAAAAAGCATTATTACCAGAGGTTACAGAATTCCATTTCTATTTCCCCCATTACCGCAAAAAAGACTCCCAGATGTACTGCCCCATCTGCGAGACCCTGCAGCTATAGAAATTTCAAAGCTGCTAGAAAAAAGAGTCATCCAACCAGTCCCGGCGGACCAAAGAGGATTCAGAACTTACTCAAGGATCTTTTTAGTTCCAAAAAAGACAGGGGACTGGAGACCAATTCTGGACCTGAGCAAGCTCAATACCTTCGTCAAGAAAGAAAAGTTCCGGATGGTCACGCTTCAATCGATCCTTCCATTTTTACAGAAGGACGACTGGATGTGCTCAATAGATCTCAAGGACGCGTACTACCACATCAAAATGGCCAGAGCATCCTGGGATCACTTGCGCTTCTGGCTGGGAGCCAGTCACTTTCAGTTTCGGGCCCTGCCCTTTGGTCTAACCTCAGCCCCCAGGGTTTTCACCAAATGCATGGCAGTGGTAGCGTCTCACTTGAGACGCCTAGGATTCCAGGTGTTTCCGTATCTGGACGACTGGCTCCTTACTGCCACCACCGAGCGTCGACTGATTCAGGCCAGGGATTACACACTAGAACTTTGTGTTCATCTCGGAATTTCCATAAATTTTGAAAAATCTGCATTACAGCCATCTCAGCATATCTCATTCATAGGAGCAGATTTGCATACTCATTGCTTGATTCTAAGGCTTCCCTCAGAAAGAATAGCCTCTCTACAAAATCACATATCTCTTCTCCTGTTGTCCAAGAAATCCCCGGCCAAACTGGTTCTGAAAGTTTTGGGTCTCATGGCGGCTTCCCTCATTGCGATACCCTTGGGAAGACTGCACATGAGAGTTCTTCAATGGCTGCTATTCGCACAATGGTCATACCAACAGTTACCGCTGACACATGAAATTCACATCACAAACATCTGCAAATCGCACCTGTCTTGGTGGCTTCAGAATTGCAATCTCTCCGGCGGCCGACCGTTTGTGCTACCCACTCCGACAGCTACGGTGACCACGGACGCTTCCCTGATAGGGTGGGGGGGGCATCTTTCAGGGACAGACAGTCCGAGGAGAATGGACCAATCTAGAGTACAACCTGCACATCAATGTTCTGGAGATGAGGGCAGTGTTTCTAGCGTTGCAACACTTTTCTCCCCTTCTACCTCTAGGGACCATTGCAGTTCAAATGGACAACATGTCCGTAGTCTGGTACATAAACAAGCAAGGAGGAACCAAATCTTACCAGTTATGCAGAGAGGCCATGAGAATTTGGCAATGGGCAGAGTCCACGAGTCGCTTTCTGATAGCAACGCACATCCCGGGGTTATCCAACATCATAGCGGACAGGGTGAGCAGAGCCATCCTGTTACCTCACGAGTGGTCCCTCAAACAAACAATTGCGGACATGATATTCCGCAAGTGGGGCCAGCCTTGCTGCGATCTGTTTGCATCTCCAATGAACGCCAAATGCAGAAGCTACTTCGCCCTATTGCCCCCACCAGGGGAAGTCCCCAGGGTTGCTCTGATACAAGATTGGCCCCCGGGTCTCCTGTACGCCTTCCCTCCTATACCTCTGATTCCAAGATTTCTGCAGAAAGCCAAGAACCTGGAGAGGACTGTAATTCTCATTGCCCCATTCTGGCCTCGTCAAATTTGGTTTCCCTTTCTTCAAGCACACCAAATACGGGAACCCTGGATCCTGGACCCGGAGCCGGATCTACTGACCCACTCGTCAGGGGCTCCCCACCCGTCACTCCTGTCCCTCAGACTAGCAGCTTGGCTGCTCCGCTTCCCTTCTTAGCCAAGTCCGATCTTCTTTCTCCTGCGGTTCAAAACATTCTAGTAGCTTCTCATAAAGCTTCCACTACAAAGATTTACACTAGTAAGTGGAAGCGTTTTGTATACTGGGCAGCTACGCAACATTTGGATCCCTTAATAGCCCCACTAAACAAAGTCTTAGAGTTTCTATCCATACTATTTTACCAAGGAGCTTCTCCTGCCACCTTGAGGGTTCAATTGGCTGCTATTTCAAACTTTCATGTAGGAGAAAATGGAGCGCCTATTATGGCTCATAGGCTTTGTAAGGCTTTCCTAAAGTGGTCTTTTCATATTAGGCCACCAGTCAGGTTCCCTACAGCACCATGGAATCTGAACCTCCTGTTATCACAACTAATGCTACCACCCTTTGAACCAGCCTCTTCCTGTTCTTTGAAGTTCTTGTCATGGAAAACCCTCTTTCTGGTAGCTATCACTTCAGCCAGACGAGTATCAGAACTTCAAGCTCTTTCCATTAAACACCCATATTTGATCTTTCACCCTGATAGGGTATCCCTTCGCACCAACCCGTCCTTTCTTCCCAAGGTTTGTTCAATCAATAACATTAATCAGTCCATTGAGCTCCCCACATTTTTCAAGAACCATTCCAATAAGCTGGTATATATGTTACACAAGTTGGATGTTCATAGACAACTCAGATTCTACTTGGATAGAACAAAGGATCACAGAAAAGCAGATCAACTTTTTATAGCCTTTGCAGACAGCAGAAAAGGCATGGCAGTGACAAAGCATACCCTTTCCAAATGGCTAGCTGATTGTATTACTTTTGTTTATACTGCTACTGAGCAGAGTTTACCCGTCAAACCGAAAGGACATTCTACTAGATCAATATCTACATCCCTGGCTCATGCGGCCCGCCTACCTTTGGACACTATTTGTGCGGCCGCCACTTGGTCTAAACCACATACGTTCATCACTCATTATAAAGTGGATAGGGTTTCCAGGGACAGGGCAACCTTTGGTTCCACTGTGCTCAGGAACGTTCTTCCGTGAGTCTCTCAGGGTCACGGAGCTAGGGACGCTACCCATGTGTAAGAACAAACGGCGAGATTGAACACTCTCACATATAGAAGTTATGTCCTTACCATAACGTTCCATGTGGAGTGTTCATCTCGCCTTTGTTCTTACACTTCCACCCTCCCACCCTCAGGTCAGGAAGAACGTCCGGTTTAGATGTCTGGTTTGGTTCTCCCGCTTCTGATTCTCTCAGCTGTTACTGCTGTTTTCAGCTACGCCTTAGTATGTATGTTGTATGTTTCATTCCCGTTGGAATCTGGTATTGTTTGCAAACTAGATCTGAGGTAAAGGCAGAGGGAATTGTGGGAGACAGGTTGGTCTCGAGCTTCTTCTCGATGCAGAGCTTTGCCAAGCGTCCGACTCGGAGCCGAGGATCGGCTCCGAACCCATGTGTAAGAACAAAGGCGAGATGAACACTCCACATGGAACGTTATGGTAAGGACATAACTTCTATTTTTTCACAATTCCAAAGATACATAAGAACATTGATAAGCCACCTTTTAGGCCGATAGTGGTGGCAGGAGGCTCCAAGATGTATCCTTTAGTCATTTTAGTAGACTCTTGGTTACACGAAAGGGAACATTTAGTGAAGGATTCTTGGGAATTCTTATGACTTTTGAAAAAAGAGTTGTGGGAAGAAGCCTTGATATTTTTGACTATAGACATCAAGGATTTATTCACAGTGATACCTAAAAATGAGGGCTTGCAATTTTTTCAGGAGGCTTTGTTCCAATATTCTAAAATTGGTCACAGTAAGGTTACTTTGGTGTGTGAAATCATGAGCCTTATACTGGAAAATAATTTCATCTTTGAGGGGGAATATTATCAACAAGTTCGTGGTGTAGGGATGGAGGCAGCTTGTGCCCCCATCTACGCAAATATTGTCCTATTAGGTTAGGAGTCTGCCTTTGTATTTAACAGTCCCTTCTGGAACACAATAAAATTATATTCCAGATTTTTGGACGATATTTGTGTAATATGGAAAGGTACTGTAGAAGAAATTAAAGATTTTGTGACATATTTGGATGGAACAACTGGATTCTTAGAATTTACTTACTGTTATAATAAACAAAGTATTAATTACTTGGATATAGAAATTATACAAGATAGAGATGGATTTAGGAATTATTAACAGAAGTATTAATGGAAGTATACAACAAGTGGGGTATAATGTATCCACCCCTGCTTGGTGTGGGTTTACAGAAAAACAACAATGTATATTGTTTAGAAAGATGTAAATATAATAAAGTCTGTGTTTTGGAACATGACTACCTTTCCAATGAAATTAGGAAGTCTTTGTATAAAAATTGGAGTATTTTCAATGAATATTAAAGGGTTGTTGGAAAAGAAAATAAAGTCTAGAAAGGATTTTAATACAGGAACTAGACCCTGTGAAAGTTGTAAACAATGTTCCAATATTAATAAAGAAAATTCTATTATTTTAAACAATAAGTTTTGGAGCAAGGTACAGTTCATTAAAGGGAATTGTTTGAGTAAGGGAGTAGTATATTTAGTGGTCTGTGATACATGTTCTGCATTCTATGTAGGAAAGACAGAACAAGCCTTCAAAGACAGAATGTATGAACATGGAAATGGCATTAAGAATAAGAAAATAACAAGTGCTTTATTTAAATACTCCCAAACCTGCACACATTTTAACAAATTTTTATTTGGTATACTTGAACAAGTAAAGATGGACCCAAAGGGTGGGAACTGGAAAAAAATGTGTTAAAAAAGAAAGAAACCCAATGGCAGTTCAAAACAGCAGCAATATTCTTTCCTGGGCTAAATGAAACTACATCTATAGTCCCAATGTTACAGGAAAAGACAAATAAACTTTAAAAAATTTTTCATAATATTTTTCAATATGTTTTTAGTAAGGTTTCTGAGA
Source organism: Protopterus annectens (assembly GCF_019279795.1). Lineage (NCBI taxonomy): Eukaryota > Metazoa > Chordata > Ceratodontiformes > Protopteridae > Protopterus > Protopterus annectens. The sequence continues at coordinate 944,902,338 of NC_056728.1, forward strand.
AATATTTAAAATTCTTATGAAAGTAGATTCTGAATGAATGATTATATTTTATATAGGATAGTGTGATGTAGTTTATTGAATTTTTTAATCTTGAAAAGGAACACTGTATGTTTAAGGTTTAAGCAATGTAACAATAGTGTTTAATTAGGAAAATGCAATGATTGGCTAATGGTGTTTTTAAAAATAAAATGTTCACATAGTAGATGTATTCTGATGTAGGCTACAGTGGTGAGCCGAAAGCGCTTAATGTGTTTGTTTAATAAATAGGAAATTTTGATACATGCTCTATTGCTGCCTGGATCGTTTAATATTTTTATTTTGTGGAATTTGGACATTTCGTCGGGTGTTTGGACATTTACAGTTACTAAGACATGGTTTTAGCTGCAGAGAGTATCCTGGCAGTGCAAGGCTTCAGTGCCTTCCATACATTTAGACCAGGAGCAGCACAGATAGTGACTAAAGGTGGAGGTGTCTTTATCTACATCAGTAACAAGTGTACCTTTCGGTTGGTTAAACAGTATGACATGCTAGAGTTCCTCCATGTACAGACTGCTATAGACAAAGTCCTATACCCTATCCTAACAAGCTATAGGTCACCCCCTGTGTCCCAGGAAACCCATATCTCATACTTAAACCTGCCGGAGATACTCACCATTCAATGAAATACCGTACTCATGTGGGAATTACCCATCTATAGACTGGAAATTCTATATGATCCCAGATTTGTAGGCACAGAAATTCTGGATTTTGTAAGACAAATACCCTAGATCAGAAAGTGCATACACCCACTAGAAATACAAACATACATACAAGGACAAACCATCAACAGATCTGAGAACTACAGACCCATCACTCTAACTAGTCTCATATATAAAGCCATGGAAAGAAATATCATGGAAATGACTGACAATGACATATGAAATCTTCAGACACTGGACCCCACCCAGTTTGGTTTCATCAAAGGTAGGTCATGACTACTAAATCTGTTGGACTTCTTTGAGAAGGTCACCAAGGCAATGGATGATGGCAAACCAGTGCATACTGCCTATCTTGACCTGGCTAAGGCATTTGGTACTATACTACACTCAGGCATTGTAAACAAATAGAATTAGGCATAAACTCATATGTAACACACTGGATAGCCAGTTGGCTCACATATAGGACCCAGGAAGTTAGATTTGGAAAGACTGCCTCCACAAAGAGGCAAAGTCCTTCATGGCTCTGTTCTAGTTCGTCTCCTTTTTTGTATTTACTTCTTGGAAGTCAAGGCCAATATCAAGGGCCCCTGACCGACCAAGTCTGCAGATGACTGCAAACAAGGAGCAGTCATAGAATACTCCAAGATGCTAACATCTTACAAGAAGGTCTTGTGCAAACAAATAACTGGTTTTATAGCCATAGCTTAACACTCAATGCCAAGAAATGCATAATAGTACCTTTTAGGAAGTTGGCCTAAAAATAGACTAATTTGTCAGGGATTTGAATATGCATGTGAACACAAGCCTGAACAAAGAGTGGTAAATTTCAAAACCAACCAAATACCACTAAATTTCTACAGATGTTAAGAGGAAAAGAAAACATCTTTAGTGTTAAATTACTTTAATAACACACTTTCATCCAGAGGACTTTTTCAGAAAAACAGTAGTACACAGGAAAACAAGCCTTTTTAAAAAAAACTGAAAGCCAATAAAATCATTCTTTCAATTAAAGGTAATAAAACACTGCTTAACAATCAATTTAAGTTTAAAACAAAAATTAATGAAAAAAACAATACAATACAATACCATTAAAAAACATCCTTTTCCCATGTTTTTAAACAACAAAAATGGTACATATTTCAGTAAAAATACACATTGCAACAGAACTTTAACTAATATTGTTAACCTTTAACCCTTTTCTTAAAAAAAAAAAAACATTTAATATTGATGGTCTTTTTGAGACCTGGAAACCTATCTTCCCTAAGTCTAACTTGCCATTTGGTCTCAGTGGTTTCTAACTTGTTTTTATAACACCTCCTCATATCCAATCGTACTTGTTCAACCACTGAAAAGAATCTTTCTGTATTAATTATAGACTATGGTATGCTTTTATAAGGCATCATTAGTGTCCTTAGTTTTAATGGAATAAAGATGTTCCTTAATGCGCTTCTCTAAACTATGGGTTGTCATCCCTACATAAAAGGCCTGACACCTGGAGCATTTCCCAATATAGACAACCCTTGTACTCTTATAGGTATAATGCCTCCCAAGATGAATAATATAATTAATTCTTATAATTGTTTTTAGCATTTTTGTTCACTTTGTTTGAACTGTGTTTGGACTCTGAGTTTTTAGCATTTGTGTGCACGTTGGCTGAACTGATTTTAGCAACTTGGTGGATAACCAATTAAACATAATTTTTAATGTTCATGATTCCAGGTACATCTTGTTTACTATTGTTTTGGATTACCTTATTTGTACTGGACTTGTCACCACTCTGATACTGATTTGTTTTATTGTAAGGTGAATAATATAATCAATATGTTCAAACACTACATGAGGAGTACATTAATAAATCTACATTCCTTACACATACCACAAGTAAACATCCCTTTGGTCTTACTAGTATGTGGTAGCGCTACATAAATTTTATTTTTCTGTAACAAACTTTTCAAACAGTTGTATTTTTATATACAAAATTTGGCTCTTTACCTATTGTTTTAAGTCTGAATTCCCTTTCAAAATATTCCAGTTTCTCTTTATTCCCTCTCTAATACCATAAATATCAATGGACATATCTAACATAAGGGCGGGACTTTTATGTGTTCTAGAAATTTCTTAATAAATGGCATTACACTGACCAACATTGTCAATATAGTCGTTACGTTTTAATATAGACTTAAATAGGGTATTTCTTTTACTACTACTTCTTCAGCTACGTTAAATAAAAATTCATGATTATATCCCCTCTAAATCTCTTTCTCATATTCTCTATCAGAGGTGGTCATCCTGAAAGCCCTAATGAACTGTCCCCTAGGGATATTTTTCTTTATAAATCCAGGGTGACCACTTCTGAAATGTAGGTAGCTGTTAGAAAAGGTATCCTTCCTATAAATTTTACTGTCTAACTTTTTTCCTGGCAAATGTAACTGCAGCTAAACATCTAGGAAGTGAATGGTTGTTCCTAAGTCTCCAATGGTGAACTGTAAATAACCTGAAATCTCATTTAGTTCTTTAACAAATTCTTTGCATTCAATGTTTGACATTTTAACAATCATAAAAATATTATCAACAAATCTCTTATAGAAAAGTATTTTTCCAAAATAAGAACTATTCAATAGTACATTGCTCTCCCACCATCCTAACACTAGATTAGCATACAGTTGGGCTACAGCTGACCCCATAGACACCCCTCTGACATGTTTGTAATATTTCTTATCAAAAAGAAAAATATTATTCTCGAGCATCACTTCCATTAGTGTACAAATTAAAAAAATATATATATGATTATAGTTAAAATTGGTGTTCTGGTTTAAAAATAGTCTCAAACAATCAACCCCTTTATCTTGACATATACATGTAAAAAGTGAGCAAATATCAATACTTCACATAATAACATCCTCATTACAATAATCATTCTTGACACGAAACTCTCTTAACTTGGCTAAAAAATCGCAAGAATCCCTCTAATACGAAGGTCATTTTTGTACAATAGGGTTTAACATCATATCAAGAAACAATGAAATGCCCTCACAAACATTTCCAGGGGCTGAGACAATCAGTCTGAAGGGTGGCTTGGTAGTATGTTTGTGGATTTTAGGGATTCCGAACAGTACTCCAATTTTTGGATGATCAATAGTTAAAAATTCATAAAGTTCATAATTTATTTGGCTATTCATTAATTTTTTTACAAGCTAGAATACATTTTTTTATAACTTTGTTGAATCAAATCTAGGTTCACTTCATGATATTCACTAGTAACACTTAACATTTCTTTAATAACATTCTGATAGGTAATGGTGTTCATTATAACTAACCTACCCCCTTATCTACTTTCATGGATCTTAAATTGGTATTCTTATTTAGTTCATGCATAGCTTTCTTTTCTGTTGGGGATAGGTTAAAAAATGCATTTTACTTTGTTTGGTTAACAAATGTCTGATATCATTTTCACAACATCGCTCAAAAACTTTAATAGAACCATTTAAAGCTGGATTAAAAACAGGTGGTTTCCTTAAAACATCGCCTATGGCAACGGCTTTTAATAAATAATTCAAATTCAGTTTTTGGGTATAAAACTTCAGCTCTAAAATCATTTTAGAAATGTTTGCTGTATGGCTGGATACAAAACTTAGCCCTAGCTTAAAAGTAGTTTTACCTGCAATTAATCTAATTCAGTCGGACAAGTTAACAATTTTGAAATCTTCAGTCTCTGGTAAATGACTTTCTAAAAAGTGTTTAAAGCTTCACTGCCTCTTCCCCTCCGATTCATCAAGTGACTTCTTCCCCTTCCCCATCATGAAGTTTTTTTTTAACCGTTTACCAATTTAGAGTGGTCTGGGGAGTATAACACCAGTTCTACAATTTCATTTAAAAGGTTAGGTGTACTTGGGTTTCCTCCTTCTCCATGTTCTTTCAGTGTACTAGCCTAGTTGATGTCATCAACGTCTGCAGTTGAATTGATAGATTCTGTTGTCTGGTAGTCAAGCCGCTGTTCCTCATTTGGATTTAAAGGGACAGTATGGTATTTTGTCAGGGACTCTGCTGATGATGAAACGAATCAAAGTTCACTGGATAGGCAGTTTTATTGAAATAAGCCAGTTTTTCTCTCTGTAATTTTATATATTTTTTAGCAACCGCTATTTTTTCGAACCTCTCTACAGTTGCTACCACTTCCTCATATTCCCCAAGCAGCTGTGGGGAATATCTTAACATGTCATTCAGTAAAGCACCAGTCTTGTACATTTTGTCTTTTAAAACAGTCAGTGCAGCACTGTTGTTTTTAATGAGCATTTTCAACAAATCAAGACTTGTTTTGTTGAAAATTTAACTAATTCTAGATAAAATGGATCATCAATGGAAACTCCATTATGGCATTTAAATTTTCTCAAGCCCTTTGGGATGATGTTAAGTTCAATACAGGTCTCAAAATATTTATTTTCAGCAATCAGTGCATGGAATTTTTTTAAGATATTTTTCTAAATCAATAAGCAGTTATCTAAATTCTTGTATTTCTACTTTCCCAACTTCATTTTCATTAAAGTTAGCAAAGGGATCATAGTTATAATTTAGTAAGGTGGTAGCATCTTTAAAATTTCTCTGGGACACTGTACTTAAAATATTACTTTCAGTATTGTTGTCTGCAATAAACATTCATACCTCACCTTCTGAAGTGGCTGATTCACTCCTATGGGAACCAATGATTTTGTCCTTTTTATATCCTTGTTGGGAGGTTAAAGCCTGTAGAGTCTTGTTCATACCATCCAAGGTAGCAATTAGCGTTTGTAACATTTTGTCCTGACTCTCAGTTAAGGATTGCAGAGTCAGGTCTAATAATTCTTCTCCTCCACCTGTAGCCATCATTCAGTCAAGAAAGCCAACTAAAATGTAAATACAAGTCTAAATGAAGACTGGTAAATTTCGAAACCAACCAGAAACTACTAAACATCTACAGATGTTCTTTTCCTCTTAACATCCGTAGAAGTTTAGTGATTTTTGGTTGATTTGGGCATCCACGTTGATAGTAATGTGGCCTTCAACCAACATGTGTCTAAGGTAGTAAGAAAGTAATTTTGTATTGCTCAACTTATATGTAAGGGCATGACATCTAGGTGCAGGGAGGCCATCATGTCACTGTATTCAACCCTCATCAGACCAATGTTGGGTATAACCTCCCCCCTTCGGTATGTACCTCACCAGGCACATGCAACAACTGGAACGTCCACAGAGGTTCCTCACAAAAAGAATGCGGACTTAAACACAACGTTCTACACAGATTGCCTCAAAACCTAAAATCTATACTCTTTTCTACAGACTGCTGAGAGGTGATTTGTGCCTGGCATACAATTGCTTCTTGGATCTCAGTTTGATAGACCTTTTGCACATCTGAAGAATGAACATAAGAACTACAAGGTCTAAGGACCTTAACTTTGCTTATGGCATAAATAGGACAGGTCTCATAGAATTCCCATCCATGTGAAGCAGAGCCCTTTCTTAACCCTATTCAAGCATAATATTTGACCAGTATATGGGAAATTGATAATTCAATAGGTCTGGCATGAATGTTTCTGATAGACACAGACAACCATTAAATCATGCCCTAGTCAATACATGCCCTTTAGAAAAGCAGAATAACTCCTGGAATACATTTGAGTTGCATGACAAGTCTTTTAAAGACCCTAGTGGTCAGTAGCCTAGTATATGCCTATGAACAGGCTGTTGACAATGGTCATGCAGTCCACACGGCTTACCTTAATCTGGCCAATGTATTGACACCATCCTCCATGCTGACATAGTTAGTAAGCTTAATACATTTCAAATAGATCCCTATGTAGTAAGATGGATGGCTAAAGGACAAAACCCACATGGTGTAGATACCATGTACCTCATCAGAAAGTATGAAGCTGCCCAGTTGTGTCCCATAGGGTTCAGTGCTGGGACCTCTTTTGTTTAGATTTTATTTTTTCTAAACACATGAACAAGAAGCAAAGCATCTTGCTAAACAAGTTTACAGATGACTGTAAACTGGGAGTTTTGGCAAGTTCCAATTTGATGCCAAAGCCCTTCATCAAGAATCTACCCTTGTAAATACCTGGTGTACTAAAAATGGGCTCATATAAAATGCTAAAAAGTGCAATATCATCACATTTGGTAAACAACCCCCCCCCCAGCATACAATATAGACAAAACACAACTCCAAAATGAAAATGTTGTTAAAGAACTTGTAACTGGAGTTGAGAATTCCCTCTCCTTTGATCATCATATAATGACAGTAGTTAGATTAATTGCCAAAGGAGTATCATCCAGACGTAAAGATATCATTGTTTCCATATATTCAATATTGATTAGGCCAATTATAGAATACAATGCCCCTCTTGGGATGTAGCTTGATAGGTTCACAGTAGGTTACTAGGCTAATGGCCCTAGGGTCTTAACAAGTCTAGCCATGTATAACCCTTGTTCCCTAGTTGACCATGGTTAGATGGTCGTTAGCAGAGTGAATCAGTGATTAGCACTGACTGCCCCTGTCAGTGAGGGACTCAGATGCCACCCATGGGGGGAGAATCTGCGGTCTTCCATTCAGTTGTCGAGGTTGAGCTTAAATAGGGTCATGAGGAGATGTGTTTCATGTGAAGTGGGAGTTTATTTCAGAGGAGCTGCAATCTCTGACAGACATATCTGTTTCTCCAACATGTTCTCTGTATGGCACAGGCTAGTTTGAGATATCTGGAGTGAGTGACTCTTGTCCCATTTGATTTACAGACATGCAGCATTTACATTAGGGCAGGGTCAAAGATTGCTCTGTAGGCCAGGCACAGGTCAACTCTCAGCAACCTATAGGATACATAATACAGAGACAGGGGCTTCAATCTTTCTATGTAGGTCATGCTTTGGAGGCCCTCAATTTTCTTTGTTAGAAACCTCTGAGGTCTCTCCAGTTGTTGCAGGTGTCTGGTGAGGTACATGCAAAAGGGAGCATTGTACTCAATTAGTGGTCTGATGAGGGTTGAGTATAAAGGAGTTATAACATCCTTAGGCTTGAATGTGATGCCCATATTTATGAGATTTGCAATGTAGAAGGCTTTCCTCACCACTGTGGAGTAGTGGAGTTATGATTGTCTTTAGCTAGAGATGCTAATTTAGCCTCATAATTGGCTTTAGAGGACTTTACAAGATATCTGATTTGCTTGTTCAAACTGTTTAGGATATTCTTCCTCTGGTGAGTAAGTTCTGTCTTGTTCTTGGATAACAGTTTCTTCCTTTTGTTATGTAACCTATTTATACTTGTGGTCCAGCAGGGTGACCGGTTTCTTTGGGAGGACCTGGTTTTGATCCTGATTGGTACAGCCAAATCTCTGCAGTTGTTTAAATGTATATACAGAACATTTGTGTACTCCTCTGTATAGGAGTCATTGTTGGCTGTGTTAGCAGGGGGTTTGAAACTTTTTATACCTTTACTTAGTAGGCTAAAGTTTGCTTTGGATAAATTTTTTAGTATGTTTGCTCCTGTGGGGGTCCAGTCTGATATTTACTTCATATGAAACAGATTTATGGTCTGACCTCACCAGGGGGTAGTGCAGTGACCCCCCCCCATGTTGATGAGTACCAGGTCCAGGATATTCAAGTCCCTTGTAGGGGTACAGACTAGCTGTTCCAGAACATTTGAATTAAAAAAGTACTACACCAGTCAAACCCAACAATTGCCAGTCAATAAATGCAATATAACTGGTGAAAAATGAGTGTCCGGTTCCAAGGAAAGAGACAGAAAATACTAAAACTGTTGTTTATTGATACATCAGGTTAAGCGCTTTCATCTATCCTCCATAGACTTCTTCAGAACACCATTTCTCAAACTAACAGCCTTTAAATAATACTAATTAATTCAAATTATCCAATCCTGTGATACACGAATTTAATCTCATGAATATTAATTTCATGGATACTGAATGATTCATCCTAACATAGATTCTCATAACACAATGACCATATATAATCATGAAAATATGTAATAAAATAACTAAACAGTTATATTACTGTTTAAGCATGATAAAAAATTCATGATAGATTCAATGATAAAATTACAATGTAAAATAAAATAAAAACTTAAAAATGTTAAAAATACAACTTTTAGTTGTGTCTCACGATAAACACAAAAAACTGTGGGAATCTTGTAACTCGATGAGTATAATAAACTTGGAACAACACCTATTAATTATATTAATTATTAATTAATATTAACTATTAATATTACTATTAATATTGCTTTTTTCTTACCCATTCTAGACCCTTAATTAATATTCACGAGATTAAATTGGTGTATCACAGGATTGGATAATTTGAATTAATTAGTATTATTTAAAGGCTGTTAGTTTGAGAAATGGTGTTCTGAAGAAGTCTATGGAGGATAGATGAAAGCGCTTAACCTGATGTATCAATAAACGACAGTTTTAGTATTTTCTGTCTCTTTCCTTGGAATCGCACACTCATTTTTCACCAGTTATTTATTGCTGCGGTGGTGGTGCTGCGGTAGCGTTGTCACCTCACAGTTAGACTTTGTCCTGTTCGATTCTCAGCTAGAGCGTCTTTTGTGTGGAGACATGCGTGAATGGTCTTACCTTCGTTGAAGGTTGTGCATCAGGGCCGGCAACTCGGCACATAAAAATCTACTGACAATCATGAGCAGACCGGAGTTCCGCTGTGGCGACCCCTAACTGGGAAAAGCCGAAAGACACAACAACAACATATCGCATTTATTGACTGACGACATTTGAATTAACAAAGTCCAGGAACCTCAGGGTGATCACATTTGTGCTCATGTATGTTGTCCAATCTATGGAAGGATAGTTGAAATCTCTCATGATCAAAGTGTTTGGCTGTACAGGGAATGATTCTAGCAACTCCAGGTAGTCGGTGTGTTTCTCTTGGTTCATGGAGGGAGACCTGCAGCTAGCAATGATGTGATAGAGTGTTTTACCTATATTTAATTGTACCTGGAGTAGCTCTAGACAGTCATACTCTTTAACCAGTCTCAAAGTGAATTTGGATTTAATGAAGATAAATAAACCTCCACCTTTGGTTCTTTCATGCTCATTTTGGGGTCTAAACATGTGGAATGTATTGTAGCCTTGTACCGCTGGTGGGGGGGGCACTCTGCAGCCTTGAACCAAGTCTCAGTGACTGCACAGACATCAGCATCTTCCAAGGTGAGGAGTGCTTCCAGTGAGTGCGTTTTCTGTAGAGGCTCCTAACATTAAGCAGCATAGCCTTGAGTTTGCCTCGATTAGATTTCTTTACATCGAGAATTATTTTGTTTTGACATTGCCTAAAAAAGGCACTATGGGGGAGGCAAGCATCTTTGACAGTATCCAAAAGTTTAGAGGAGACAGGCGAAGACCTTCTGTGGCAAAGCAGTTTGGTCTGTTGACTATGTCTTCCCAGGCTGACATCTACTGGATTCCATTGGATTGAGACCAGAAGCTAAGCCAGTTGTTGAAGTCAATCATTTTTTTCTGTATTGTAGCATCATACTGGATGAAGGTAAAATGATGCTTAGTGTTACGGACATACCTACCTGGAACCCATAATCCAAGAATTCAATCATGTCTCTTCATATAGTCCGTAGAGGTACTTTTCACATCATTCACTCCAACATGTACTATGACAGAGTCATAACAATAATTGTTGTTGAGTAACATGACAATGTGTGTGATTTGATGGATCCTGGAATCTGACAGGCAGCTAGCTATGACTTTTTTCTTGTCCAGCCTGGGGAGGGGGACATCCTTGTGTCTCACTATGGAATCGTCTATGACCAGGACATTAGGTTTTGAAGTGTTTTGCCTTAGGGACTTATTTGTTGAGACACTTGTATGTGTGTTGCTATATGATGTGGGTCTGTTTGTGTTAAAGTATGTGTGATCTGTTTGTGCTTGGGAGGTCTCTGGTCCTTTGGTAAGGTCTTAGTGAGTACCTTCGCATAGGTGGGTCTATGTGACTTGACCTTGTCTTGTGTGAGAGGAGAAGTGCGTGTGCTGACAAACTGCTTGATGTCTTGTTTATTGTTACATGAAAGGATTGATTCCAGCTTCATGGTATAGTTACATCTCTCACATAGTGTATTTGTTTGCTTTAGGAACAAGTGGTTGTCAGTATACAAGGCAATTACTACACTGCCCTAGGATGCCCATTTCAATCAGGCTAGCTGGTGAAATTTTGGGAAACTGACTGCCCATTGTAGCAGGTTAAACTGTAAGTACTAGCTGGAGAGTGGGTAAGTTGGATTAGCTTTTCCTCTAGGACTAATCTGACTAACTGAACAAGGTGCTTATTCTGTTGAGGTTTAGGGGTGAAGAGTGTGGGGATGCTGCTCAGTGCTCACCTGAGTTGCCCGCAGTGCAGCAGTATGTAGCTGAGTTGCCTGCAGTAGAGCAGGGAAGCTTGGGAGGATTCAACTGACAAATGTCTAGGGAGAAGTAGTTTCTAGGAGTTTGCTACTATACAGGACACCTGTAACCCCTGTTTTGCAGTGTGCAGCTACACACAAATGCAAGGCTTTTATACAGGTGACATTAAACAGTTTTAAACTAGTCTACCAATAGGAAATCACATAACGATCCTTCCTCCAGCAATCCCCAGCTCAGACAAGGCTATAGCCATACTCTTCTGCCACAAGGGTGCAGGGGAGCCCTACTTAATATAAAATGGCTGGATTTGAGCTCAAGTGTATAAAAAGCAGGCTAGATTCAGCAAGCCTGGGTCTAGTCTATGCTATCTTAACAATATTACAGTGCAAAACAATAGCAATAATGAAGCAGGCACAGACAGAAACAAAATAGTCAAAAAAAGCAACAATTAATGTAGTAAAACAGTTAAATGCAGTTGATCAGCATGCGTCTGCCACAAGGATGCAGAAAAGCACCTTCTTAATGTACAGTAGCTGGTTCGGAGCTCAAGTGTAACAAAGCCACACAAACTACCACCAACCGCCCTGCAACTAACAGATACAATGTAATACAGAGCAATTAACTACTTAAAGCAGCAGCAGATAATACAGTTTTTTTTAACTGCTGAAGTGCAGTCACAGTATATCAGAGAAGTGCAAAAAATACATAGTGCCCTTTTGTGTGTTTCCCAGATCAGACAGACCAGGCAAATCCCTACAGCCACCAGATGAACAATCCCAGTCCTCCCAATGCAGAAGCACAGCAAAGGAGTGTCCAGAGTGAAGTGCTACCACAAACAAACTTAGAAGATACAAAATGCTACCAGAAGCAAACTGAACTAGTGCCTCACTAGACATGTCAAACAACCAAAAAGACTGCAGATCATTTTGAGAAGATCATTGATTTGAAAACCCTAAGGCCTAAGCTGCCAGAAAAGACCAGAAGCACTGCCATTTTATTCAGTATCTTGTAGATGTCTGAGGAAATATTTATACCTCTCTTTCCATGCCATAAGGAACCTAGTAGTTCTGGTTCTCTTGTTTAACACTTTAGGTTATATTGTTCTATTTTGCTGTAATTCTTGCAGGTTGGGTTCGGAGCCATGAGGCCGAATACTAAAGCTCGAGAACTTCCACTGGCTCGAGGCTAACCCCTATCCCATGATGCTCTGGGCCACATCCCCAGATCTTGTTTGCCACTCAAGCGATCGAGAAGTGTTCCTGCTGGCTCGTTGGCTAAGTTTAGGATTTCTAATTCTATTTGTCTAATTTCTTTTTCTCTGTCTCACTCTCTACTACTTTTCTTTCTAGATCATTAGTTTTCGTATATTCTGCATTAGGTCATTGTAGTAGTTAGTTTTTCACCCTTCCCAACTACCGGTGAGAGTTAATTTAACTTAGAGGGGTCTCGTGGCCAGTTTACATTAGAGGGCCACTTCCCCTCAAGGTTAGAATCTGTCTGAGTTAGAGGATTCTTCTTCCTTTCCCTTTCTTTTTATTGGTGTTACACTCTTGTTATAAAAATATATATATATATATATATATATATATATATATATATATATATATACTTGTAACATTTTCTTCACTGTAGTTTATAGTGGTAGTTACAGTTTGTTGTGTGCGTTTTTGTAGTTAGTTAATCAGTTTGTTTGGCTGTAGTGATAGACAGGGTGTCTAAGGATAAGAAGAAGGAACCCAGGGTCCATAGGCAGTCAGGGTTCAAGAAGTGCGATAAATGCACTCAAAAGATGTCTCTCATGGATGGGCACATGAGTTGCATTTACTGCCTCGGTGCCATCCATTTACAGGACCCCTGTACCATATGTCACAGATTCACTAGCAGGGTGCTCCATGAGTGAGAGAATAAGTTGATAGCAAGGGGTTTATTAAAAGGGCCTTTTCAGGAAGCTTTAGATACCCCCCAGAGGTTCAAAATTTCCTCCTCTTCTTTAACCCACACTAAATCACTGAAAAGACCAGCTAATATAGCTCCAGTTTCAGAGCCACCAAAGAAAATGGTATTATTGGAACTGAGGGTTCTCAATTCCAACAAGTCTAGAACGAACAAATCATCTTCAGCGCCTAGAGTGTCCATGGAGCTGATAGAGATATCAAGGAGTCGGTCTCCTTTATTGGAGCTGATATCTCCAACACTGAGATCTCCTATTTTAGAGAGAGGCAGATCTCCTTCCTTGTCCACCCGTTCTTCCAGGAGTTTATCTGATGACGACGTGGAGCGGGAGGTGAAGAGATTGCTCCAAACACCGGCCCTGGCTAAAATTTTGTCATCTCCATTCAGAAAGGAATTGGAGCCACCCCATTCGGCGCCTGCCTTTTTGATTCCTCCTTCTATCACCCTGGAGTCTTCAGAGCCAGAGAGATTGGATCTGATAGTAGCAAAACTGCCGGCATCGAGATGGCCATTGGAATCTTCAGATTTGACCTTGATTCTGATGTCTTCAGCTCCTTCTGATGTCAAGGAATCTAGGAGTCCACGTTCGCTAGTCGGGTCTGGGGAGGAGAGATGGCGCGGATAGTCATCTGATCCGACTCTACCTCTCGGTGCCTCGGCTAAGTTGAGCTCAGCTTCTACCTCAGTTTCGGAGCCACCACCTCTGCCTCGGAGTTGACCTACTGTCTATTCGGAGCAGAGAGTCCCTTTGGAGTGGGGCGGGAGGCTTTTGAACTGATGGAGAGGGTGCTGTCGCTCCAGACAACCCCACTCTCTGAGCCAAATTCTCGTCCCTCCCAGGTGCCAGCGTCTATCTCCTCACCACCACCCCCTCCCAAGCGTAGAGACTCAGAACCTCAGGAAGCTCCTGCAGGTGACGTTGTCTTTTCCAAAACTTCTCTGGAGTACACCTCTGAAGAAGTCCCTAGGAAGAGACTGTGCAAGAGGAAGCACATAGACTCTCCTGAGTCTGTCACTTCTGATACTGATTTGGATGACTCTGAAGGGTTCCCACAGTTCCCCTCTGGGGTTGTCTCTTTCTCTGACATCCTTGAGATCCTGAAACAGAGAGGTGGCTGGAAGTCCACCAACCCTTCAGAGGATGAATCAGTATAATCAGTATACCTGGAGGCTTTTGGGTCTTGCCCTTCCACCTCCTGGGTGACTCCCCCATTTGACCAACTATTGGGTGTCATCTCATGTAAGGCCTGGACATCGCCTGATACAGTGGAGCCTGTTCCCAGGAGGCCTAACAAATTTATTACTGCTCCCTCAGAGAAGGAATCCATGACTAAGGATGTCCCTGTAGATGTGACGGTAGTGGTGGCGGCCACCAAGCAGGAGCTATTGGAGAGCTCCTCATCTGTCCATACTCCTAACAAGGAGTCTAGGATCGTGGACAGATATGGAACGTGTGCCTATTCTTCAGCGGCCTTCACCCTACGGTCGCTGAATTACCTTACTCATTTACAAAACTTCAAAGGGATCTCCTCAAAGAGCTTGGAGATACCCTTCAGGGTGCTGTAGCTCAGGGGTCTACAGACAAAGTATCTTCACAGCTCTCCACCTGAATTCCATAGTTAAATCCTCCATGAGACTTATTTCATATGCAGCTGATGGAGCGAGTAGGGCGGCAGCAACAGGAATTTCCCTGAGGAGGCATTCCTGGATGCACCTTTGCAACTTTGCCGAGCCCTTCAAGTCTTCCTTCACCAATGCCCCCTTTGATGGCTCATCCCTTTTTGGACCAAAGGTGAAAGAAACTTTGGCCAGGTGTGAGCAGGATGGGAAAACCTTATCTGTCATTGGAATCCATTTTTCTACCCAGTCTAGACTTTATCCCAAAGGTCAAAATGGCGGAAAGATGTGGTTCCGCAAGCCCCAAAAATGTTTCTCTGATGCACATGGTGACTCTTCCCCCAGGGGAAGAGGGGGAAGTTATAATGGAAGACACCAACCTCGCCGGGGGGGGGGACTGCAAAATCAGGGTGACAGAGATACATTCTCTGACAGGCCCTTCCAGCTCTCCTGAAAGGAGGCCCACCTACTCTTCTCTGGAGGCAGTCTGGGGTCAATTGTCACTGTACCCAAATTCCTAGCAAGAAATCTCCCAAGACAAATGTGTACAAAGAATTATATCCAGAGGCTATTACATACCATTTTCCATTCCCCCTCTGATAAACCAGTCCTTACCAGACATCTCACCTGGTCAAAAGGGCTATACAACTCAAAAGATACTCTTGTTGCTAGAAAAAAAGAGTCATCCAAGAGGTCCCCGCAGACCAAATGGGATCTGGAACTTACTCAAGATTATTTTCAGTTCCAAAAAAGACAGGGGACTGGAGATGCCTTCTAGATCTCAGCAAGCTGAACAAAGCAGTGAAGTCAAAGTTCCGGATGGTAACTCTGCAGTCAATATTCCTGTTTATCAGGAAAGACAATTGGATGTGGTCAATAGATCTCCAGGATGTGTACTACCATATAAAGATGGACAGGAGATCCAGGAGACACTTGCGCTTTTGGCTGGGAGCCAGTCATTACCAGATTTGAGCCCTGCCCTTTGGTCTCACTACAGCTCCCAGAGTGTTCACCAAATGGCATGGCAGTGGTCACGGCTTACTTGAGATGTCAGGGATTCCTTGTGTTTCCATACCTAGATGACTGGCTCCTATCTGCCACCACCACGCATCTACAACTATGAACAAGAGATGAAACAATGTCACTTTGCGCCAGACTTGGCATCACAGTAAACTTAAAACAATCTGCCTTGTCGCCATCTCAGCATATTACCTTCTTAGGAGCAGAACTGGATTCAAGAAATATGACTGCAGAACTTACCCCAGACAGAATACAGTCCTTTTATCAGCAAATCAGGATTTTGATGTCAAAGAAGAAAGTTCAGGCCAGATATGTGCTGCAAGTTCTGGGTACCATGGCAGCAGCTATTCTTCTAGTTCCCCTAGCATGACTACACATGAGGGATCTGCAATGGTTGCTATTTGCTCAATGGTCAATGCAAGATCTTCCCCTTTCACATCAGAATATATTCACGGAATCTTGCAGAAAAGATCTCCTTTGGTGGCTGCAGACAGACCAGTTGTATCAGGGATGACCCCTTGTCTTTCTTCAACCCAATGCAGTACTGACAATGGACGCTTCCCAGATCGGGTGGGTGGGCATTATCTGGGGATGACAGTCCAAGGCCCATGGCAAGAATATGAAAGCCACTTACACATCAACATTCTGGAGATGAGAGTGGTGCTCTATGTGTTACAGGCTTTTCAGGACACTCTACCGACAGGGACAGTTGCAATTCAGACAGACAACATGCCAGCAGTGTGGTACATAAACAAACAGGGAGGAACCAAATCCTATCCACTATGTCAGGAGGCACAACGAGTTTGGCAATGGGTGATTGCTTCTCAATGCTTTCTGATAGTAATGCACATCCCAGGGAAATCCAGCGTGATAGTAGACAAACTCAGCAGAGCTATTCTGTTGCCTCACGAGTGGTCCCTGAAAACAGAAATTGTGGAAAAGATCTTCTAAAAATGGGGCCAGCCTTGCTGCGACCTTTACGCCACTTCCATGAATGCCAAATGCAGCAACTACTTTGCCCTCATTTCTCCTCCGGGGAAGTCACCAAGGGATGCACTGGTTCACGATTGACCCCTGGGACTACTGTATGCCTTTCACCCCTTTCCTCTAATTCCCAAAGTACTGCAGAAAGACAGCTCATTGAAAAGCACTATGATCCTCATTGCTCCTTACTGGCCTCGACATGTTTGGTTTCCCTTTCTTCAGACCCATCTGCTGGAGGAACCTTGAATTCTGGATCCAATTCCAGACCTCCTGACCCACTCTTCAGGGGAGTTCCATCCATCTATCCAAATCCTCAATTTGACAGCATGGCTGCTCCAATTCCACGCTTAGCCAAGTATTACTCTTTTTTCCCCTGCAGTGAGTCATATTCTCACCTTTTCCCATAAACCGTCTACAAGGAGATTGTATTCCAGTAAGTGGAAAAGATTTTCATGCTGGGCTGCGGGACAGAACATAGAACCTTTTACAGCTCCTATTACTGCAGTCCTAGAATTTCTTTCCAAACTCTTTGGCAAAGGAGCTGCAGCAGCGACAATCAGAGTTCAGTTGGCAGCCATTTCTAATTTCCATACTGGAGAAATGGGAGTTCCTATTATGTCTCATAGGTTATGTAAAGCTTTCCTGAGAGGCACTTTCTTACTCAGACCCCCGATCAAAGAGCCCCCAGTCCCTTGGGACCTAAGTCTTGTTCTAAACTCATTGATTTTACCACCCTTTTAACCCCCATCATCTTGTGATTTGAAGTATTTGTCATGGAAGACTCTCTTTTTAGTAGCCATAACCTCTGCCAGACGGGTATCGGAATTACAAGCTCTTTCTATTCATTCCCCTTGTATCATTGTTCACAAGGATAGGGTATCCTTTAGGACTAATCCATCATTCCTTCCAAAAGTCTGTTTAGAGAATAATATAAACCAATCTATTGAATTTCCTGTGTTTTTTCCAAACTACAGCAACAAGGCAGTGTATAAATTGCATCAGTTGGATGGATATAGGCAGTTACACTTTTACCTGTATAGGACAAAAGACCTCAGGAAATCCGACCAGCTTTTTGTGTCCCTTTCTGACAAAAAGAAAGGGTTGCCAGTTTTCAAAGTAACTTTGTCAAAATGGCTGACTGATTGCATTTTCTTCTCTTACAGTAAGAATAATAAACAACTACCAGGGAAGATAAAGGGACATTCCACAAGAGCAGTCTATACATCCTCTGCCTTTCAGGCCAGACTTTCTATTGACTCTATTTGTGCAGCTGCCACATGGGTGAGACCTCATACCTCAGGTCTTCCTTTGGATCCACTATGTTGAAGAGTATTTTTTCCCTGAGCCACCCTGGGATTAAGATGTTAGGGACGCTGTCCCAACCTGTAAGAATTCAGCAAGATAGGACAACATAACATTAAGAAGTTATGTACTTAGGTTCATAGGTTCATAGGTAGGTACTAGGCTATTGGCCCTAGGGCCTATATAAGCCTAGCCAAAAGGCACCCTGGCTTTCGCCACCCAAGAAAATGATTTTCCTGTGCCACTGTCAAGCAGAGCCACAGAAGAGATCCCCGGGGTGAATTTCCTATCTCCCATCCAATCATCACGATTTTTCTTGAAGAGTGCTAATGAGGAGCTTTGTTTGATATAGATAAGTAGTTTGTTCCAGAGTATGAGAAGTGTCTAGGACAGGAATCTATCCCTCCAACATGTTCTGTTTATTGTGGTGACAAGGTTTAGGTCCCTAGAGCATGTAGCTCATAGGGACTGGGATTTCTTTAAGTGGAGCATGTCCAAAAGCTCTGGATTTGCCATAGCTTTGTGTGTTAGGCAGCGATCGCCTCTGAGTAGGTGATATGTGATGGAGTAAAGCTGCCGTTTTTTGAGATGGTCTGCGTAGGGCATCTGTTTGAGGGTGGTAATCCTCTTTGTGAGGTATTTCTGCGGCCTTTCCAGTTGTTGTAGATGTCTTGTGAGGTACATACCAAAAGGGGCATTGTACTCTATAATGGGTCTAATAAGTGATAAGTAGAGGGGAACAATGACCTCTTTTTTCCTGGATGAGAAACCTTTTGTGATGAGGTGTGCCACGTAGAAGGATTTCCTGACTACTGTGGCGATGTGATTATCAAAGGAGAGACTACTGTCCACCTGTGTCCCAAGGTCTCTTATCATACTTTCGGTGTTAAGTAGACTACCGCCTATGTGGTAGTTCATGGGTACAGAGTTTTTACCAAAAGGGATGACAATGCACTTTTTGGCATTGAGCTTGAGGCCATAGCTTTGACACCAGGCATCTGTCTCAGCGAGGTCCTTTTGTAGGATGTCCACATCTTTTGAAGTTTTGATTATGGCTCCTAGTTTGCAGTCATCTGTGAACTTCGTTAGCCAAAGACCTCCTGTGTTAGCCTGTACTTCAGAGAAGTAGATGCCAAACAGGAGAGGACCCAGGACTGGACCCTGTGGTACTCCACTTGTCACTGGTCTGAAGTTGGATTTGGAGTCTGCTACTTTCACAGTGTGGGTTCTGTCAGTGAGCCAGTTGGAAACCCATCTTGTGACATAGGGATTTATACTTAGTTTAGTGAGTTTATCTATAATTCCAGAGTGGGGGATGGTATCGAAAGCCTTGGCGAGATCTAGATAGGCTGTGTGAACCACCTTACCCTCATCTACGGCTTTGGTGACTGCTTCAAAGAAGTCTATCAGATTTAGGAGACATGATCTGCCTTTTACAAACCCGAACTGGGTGGGATCCTGAGTTTGGAGATTACCAATGTCATTGTTTATAAGTTCCATAGCCTTGTAGACCAGGCTTGTCAGGCTAATGGGGTGGTAGTTTCCGGGGTCCGTGGTGGCTTCCCCTTTGTGGAGTGGGATAACCGTCGCTGTGCACCATTCATTGGGCATATAGCCTGAGGTGAGGCTATGATTGAACATGGTACTTAAGTGTGGTGCCAGTTCATTCTATAGTTCATGTAGAACACAGCCTGGGATGTTGTCAGGTCCCATGGATGCTGTGTTCTTGGCTTTGGAGAGTGTGTTTTTTACCTGTGCAGCCATGATTACAGGAACTTTCCATTCTTCTGGTATAGAGATGGGCCCTTTAGGGGATGACAGGGGCGTAAAGTTAGCACTGAACCTATTTGCCAGGATGTTGGTAATATCAGTTGGTTCTGTATATTTAGTGCTGTTGTGCTGTAACTCAGAGCAGATCTGAGTGTTGCCATTGAGATTCTTGACATAGCTATAGAATGCTTTGTGGTTGTCTTTAGAGTCCATGGCAATTTTGTTTTCGTAACTAGCTTTAGAGGATTTTATGAGGGATCGCAGCTTCTTACTGAGGCTGACCAGGGAGTTTCTCCAATCATGGGATTTTACTCTTTTTTGCAACAGTTTCTTTCCTCTGTTGTAGAGTTTGTTTATGGCAGGGGACCACCAGATTGGCTTCCTTTTTTTGGAGGATAGCATCATGGTTCTGTTAGGGATTGCACGATCCATGCACTCATGTAAGTGCTTATAAAGTGCATTTGTGTAGGATTCAGCAGTCATACCTCTACCGTCAGCATGGGTGTCGTGAAGTTTGCCACTTCTGTCTTAAGAAGCGTGAAGCTAGCTTTGGAGAAATTTTTTACTGTGGTTTCTCTAATGGGGTGTGGGGGAGGGATGTGGATGTCTAGGGTGATTAGCTTATGGTTGGATCTGACCAACAAGGAATTGACCTCTGGTGTGGAGCACCGGTTGCCCATGTTGGTAATAACCAGGTCTAGGATATTGCTGCCCCTGGTGGGGGTGTGGATAAGTTGATCCAAGGCATTTGAATTTATGAATTCCAGAAAATGTTGAGCACAAGAGTTGATACATGAGTAGTTTTCCCAGTGAATGGTGGGGTAGTTGAAATTGCCCATTATTAGGGTGTTAGGGTGTATCCTAATATTTTCCAGTGCATCAAGAAATGAGGAGTGGGAATCCTGGGGCATGGTGGGGGATCTGAAGCAAGCTATAATTTGGATTGCGGTCTTGCCCAGAGTTAGTTGCACTTGGATAATCTCGGATGCATTATGCTGAGCAACTAGCCTGGAGGTGTGGATATCCTTAATGAATATGGACATGCTTCCGCCTTTAGTGTTTCGGTCCAGGTTAGGTGGCCGAAAGGTGTGGTATGAATTATAGCCTGGTAATGCAGGGATACTCCATTTTAAGGAGTGCCTCGAGTGAGTGCATTTTGAGGTTTAGACTTCTAACATTGAGTAGCAATACCCTCAGATTCTTCCTGTTAAGGTGGTGAATTTGTCATTTGAACCTTGCCTAGAAAAGGCACTATAGGGGTGGCTAGAGCCTTGGCCAGTATCCAGAATCCCAGGGGGGACAGGTGCAGGCCATCTCTGGCAAAGCATTGTGGTTTGTCGATCATGTCATCCCAGGCAGACAGATACTGGATCCCCTTAGAATGACACCAGAAGCTTAGCCAATTGTTGAAGTCAATCATTTTGTCCTTGTACTGTGGTATCATTCTGGGTGATGGCAGGATGCTACTCAGGGCTAGGGTCATACCTGCCTGGGCTACAAGATCAGACAGCTCCTCCATGTCCCTTTTCATGTAGTCCAGGGAGGTATGTCTCAAGTCATTCACACCAACATGGACAATGACAGAGTCATATTTGTGTTGTTGTGGAGTGACCTGAGTGAATGTGTTATGTGGCAGATCCTGGCACCTGACAGGCAGCTGACAGTAACTTTCTCCTTGTTTAGCCTGGTGAGTGGAACATAAGTGTGCCTGACTACACAGTCACCTATGACTAGAGTGTTGGGTACATTGTTATGCCTTATGGGCTGTGGTTGAGTGGCACACTGAGTTTGTGCTCTATGTGTCATTTGGGTTGTGTTGGGGGGTGGAGGTTGCTTGTGTTTCTGCTTTAGAGGTCCCTGTTGCTTGGGCAGGTTTTTACTGAGAGTCTCCGCGAATGTAGGTGTGTGTTTTGTGTTTCTATGTGTGTGTTTTGGTGGTGTAGGTTTTGAGGGACTATGTGCTGAGTGTGGTGTGGTGCAAGTGTTTACCTTCTCCTCTTGACTGTCTAGTTCAGTCTTAGGTGAAGAGAGCTTTGCTTCCAGTTTGGCTATATAACTGCATCTCTCACAGGTTGTAGTGTTGGGTGGTAGGAGGAGAGGGTTGTCTGTGCACATGAGGCAATTGCTGCATTGCCCCAAGATGCCCAGATTCATCAGGTAGACAGGAGAAAACACCGGGAGCTGACCCTTAGACATGCCTGGATAGGTGCTTATTTGTTAAGTACTAGAAACTGTTTTCTTCTAGACAGTGAGGAAAGTTGAGTGCTGTAGTAATTTGTAGCTTATTTAGTGCTTACAATAAGTTCTGAACAAGTGCTGAGGTCAAAGAAACAGATGAGTGCTGAAATTAAAAAAATGGCTAGTTCTAAGAAACAAAATTAAGCTAGAAGGCTTCCCTCCAACACAGAAAGGCTTGGGGTCTCAGAAGCCCACAAATAATCCTGGACACAGCAAATCTGTATCCAGACTAGACTACCCACAGGAAAGGCAGGAAACAAGCTTAGAATTTTTTTTTTTAAGTGGAAAGAGAGAAAAGAAGAGCAGAAACTAAGCTGATTGGCCTTCTCAAATGTTCTCCCTGTATTAGGTAGAAGATGTAGACTTACCATAACGTTCCATGTTTGTTGTCCATCTCACCTACATTCTTGCGTCCCACCCTCCTACCCACATCCTGTGTTCCTGGAGGAACGGGTGGACAATTCTATACTTATGTACATAGTTATGATGATTTGGAGTCTCAGTTTTTTTGTCTCATACCAAACATCTGTATATAGATATAGATATTTTTTTCTGGTGTAAGTTATTTGGATTAGTCTAAATCTTTCGCTAGCAAACAAGATCTGGGGATGTGGCCCAGAGCATCATGAGATAGGGGTTAGCCTCGAGCCATGGAAGCTCTCGAGCTTTAGTATTTGGCCAAGTTGGAGCTATAATCAGCTCCGAACCCAACCTGCAAGAATGTAGGTGTGACAGACAACAAGCATGGAACATTATAGTATATACATAACTTCTTATTTTCACCCTGCCTACTCAGTAAGTTAACAAACAGTAGTTTGACAGAAAAATATCTGTCATCAAAATATTTATATTAAATAAATAAATAAATAATGTCTAAGTTGGAAAAAAAATCAACACCCCATTTTCCAAGACTAATAATACCCTCTATGGTGGGTGGGCAGTATCAATACCAGACCAAGATACTGTCCAGTTTTGGGATCAGGTTTCAGATCATCTCTGAATGGTCCAAGTATAGCCCAGAACTGCCCACCCTGTTAGGTATGATTAACCTTAACTGCCGATTTAGACTGCGTTTTCTTATCATTTATACAAGTATTTCAAGCATCCTGTTAGTTCCTATCAAAACAAAACGTATATTCTGAATGTATCTGAGCTTTCTTACAAATTTGCAATCACGGCCATTATTCTGTTCTATTTATTTATTTTTACTGAATACTATTTTTTACTAATCTCATTTCCTTTGATTTTCAAAATGTGTTGTAACTCTTTTGTAACATGAAAATGGTCAGTATTGGCTATGATACCAGGGACAAAAATCAGCAGAATCAGGTATAATTCTAGAATTAATCGAGGACATTTTTAAAATACCAGTACTACAGATTAAGAAAATGGTATACATTTTCTTATAACTGTAATCATTGTCATTATTTATTAAGAATAGTTTTACCACCTTTTCTCCAAAGTCACCAGTTTTACAAGGGATCAAGAGGGACAGAGCTAAAATTGGACTCAAGATCGGGGACAATTTAGAGGTACAGTCCCGTGAAAAGAGTAATTTGTCTAGCCAACAACCTGTGCTTGAGATAACTGCTGCAGGTAGTGCATTACTTCGTTAACTGTTGTGGCAACCACCACTACACGTCTCGCCTTATCACAACGCACACTTTGCTAACCTGCCAACAGGATGCTCACAAACTGTCTCTATCACTTTAAATGGCGGGACTTGGTCAGTGACGTCAGCACACCTCTGCTGAAAGGGACAGAGTAACCTGCTTAGGGAGTGCAGGGGAGCTGGGAGCAGAAACCCTGGCATCAGGAGGCATCTTGACTCGACAGAGGCATCGTATCCGTAGGCGGTTTGCTTACCGAGTTAAATTCTACGTTTTCCCACGGGTAATTGTTTTCCCTTGGTAGGGGATTTTTGAAGTAACCGCAGTAGCACAATCATGTCTGTTGCTGGACTGAAGAAGCAATTCCACAAAGCCACCCAGGTAAGCTAAGGTTGACTTGCGGATGTGGAGGTATGCAGGGTGTATATGGTAAATTAAGGTTGTGCGCGGATGATCAGTGCAAGGGATGGCTGTACTGCAGTGCTCGGCAAAGTGGAGTGCATAGAACAGGCAAAACCGTTTGATTTATTCACGAATTATTGCTGGAGGGAGTAAATTAATGTTTTCAATTGTAAGGCGCTAGCTAGGAGGGGGTTCTGCTGTCAAGTGAGTTTTATTTGCTAAGCTAGAATAGTACCATCTTGGTTTGAAAATTTTTGCCGGGACTTTAAAATTGTCAGTGGCTTAGAATGTGCTTCTTAATAGAAAGCTATTTTTTTTAGTTTTAAATTGTTTACCTGGAATGATCCGACATTCGCTACTAAAACGTGTTATATATGTTGTTAAATCCCTTGCATTTTGGAGATTGTTCGGAGGCAATGCATGCTGTGAAGTGCTCATGGGAAGATGAAATTATTTGCTAGGTATCTGATAAAGTGTGGCTGCAGTGTTTGCTTGGTATGGAAGGACTGAATACACTGCACAACACACCTAATAGATCCGTTTTTAAATCTTGGCTTTGCTGGAGTCAACGTTCAGAACATTTACCAGCTTGAAGCTTAATTCTGGTTTAGAGTTAAGAAAGAGCATTATTATTAGCCACAGAATGACTGTGCAACGGGGCACTACATCTGACTATTACTGTTTGATTACACACAGCATCCAGCCTAAGCACTTACAAAGGCTTCTGATGATTGTCCAGCATCGTTGTAATATCAGTGAAATGATGACTTAAAATTGACTATTTCTGGAGAACTAAATGAGTACTAAAATAAAGTTCTTCTTGTTTTTATCTCTGTGTAGAATTAACTGTCCCCAGCAGTTTTGCTGCTGTATCCTTCAGATGACATTCCTGATTGATTTTTTTTTTTTTATTTTAATAATAGAGCATGCTGTCCATTTCATATGGTGTTTACTATGGTTTTGCAAGAAGTTGCAGTGACTTTCGGAGGCATTGCAATTTTTTCACTTTCTTAGCAGAGCATAAGATTCAACTACTGGCAGGCAAGAAAAAAAAAAAAAACTTGCAGTGTATCCTTCACTAAGAGTGAGAATTTGATATGGCACATTGAACATTCTTTATTTTATTGATAAGCTGTCAGGAGAGCAAAAATATTTTATCAGCTGCTTCTGGCGCCCCTTCATTCTCCACGTTCCTGAAGCTGACTTTGTTCCCCATGAACCTGATCTAATAACTGGGACCAGAGAGGGGATCAAGGTGACATAGTAAACATTCTAGGAGTAGATGTTTACGGCGACATTTTTTTAAATGAGGGAACTTTCACAGCTCGGTTGCAACAATTTTTTATTGAATTGTTAACTTTGAAAGCCCATTGGATACAAGTGTTCCTCTTTCAGGTATAGCCCAGAAGCACTCTCTGGTTAAATGACTTGCTCAGAGTCACACAGCAAACAAATGTGTATCATGAAAATAAACAAGTAGAGGCTAAAGGAATCGAACCTGGATTACAAGAAGGAAGTAACAGTTCAGACTCTTAATAATGCATGGCAGGCTCTAGTCCTACATTCTACAGTTAATGAAACCTTGCATACAGGCTCCTTAATTTTCATTATCCTACTTGCTAACTATTGCCTGACTTTAGTATACAAAGTCCATCAGACTCTGACCATCTCCTTACTTATAGGTTCATAGATTAGTACTAGGCTAACTGCCCTTGCGAGACATTTTTAAGCCTAGCCAATTACCCCTTGTGAGACTCAAACCCTGCACCTTGCGTTTGTAAGGCAAACACTTTAACCATTAGGCCACCATTTGATTTACCTCACATGGTCAGTGCCATGCAGTCATTCTGAGGTTCATATCATCTTTTTCTACAATGCTCAGTACAAAAATACAGTATGAGAATGAAGAGCTTTAGTTTTTTTCAGTCTGCAGTCATATTGTATACTGATTAAGGAGTTAAGGCGTGACGTTGCATAGGTTCATAGGTTAGTACTAGGCTAACTGCCCTTGCAAGCCATTTTAAGCCTAGCCAATTATCCCTTGTGAGACTCAAACCCTGCACCTTGTGCTTGTAAGGCAAACACCTTAACCATTAGGCCACCCTCCCAACCCCTGCAGAGTTGGATTTGAGTCCATTTATTTCCTACTTGCATACTATGTGATCTTCACTATATGATATTCCTTACATTCTTCACTGTTTTTGTTAAAGTTTGTTGACCAGGTTTCATCAGTTATCAGAAATGTAAAAACAGTTGGTCATTTACCCTATCCATATTGTGTGAAGGAGGCATTGTGCAGTATAAACCGGGCACACTCATCCTAGTTCATATATTTCTTCTGTCTCATTTAAGACCTCTGGGGTTATTTAATTCTTCAATGTACTATGAAACATTCGCAGCTGTTTTTATCTATGTAACATTAAAAAAGAGGATGTGAAGATGGGTAAAGGCTGCCAGCTTAGTCAGGTAGAAATTTGTGGATAATTCTGTCATTTTTAAATATTAATGTAAGCCACAGGCTTGTTCTCTTAAATGTGAAAAGACTGCATTGGATATTGAACTGTAAAAATTTAACAACAGTGCACTCTGCTGTAAGAAAGCTAAGTCAAGCACTTTATGACTGTCTTTGATGTCAAAATTCGGAGCCAATATGTCTAGAGGAAGGCATCCTGCCTATTGTTTTAAGACTAGAGTTGGCTAGAATTTGCATGTATAAATGTCCTTTATTGCTCTGGTGTCTTACCGAGTGTAAAGAATGTAAATGTAGTTTCTGTTAGCCTGGGATGTCATGTGAAGCAGCTCTGTGTTATCAATTTAAAGAGAGAGAATCAGAGAGCTCAAGAGTATTTTCCCCAGGTGTGTCTGTCATCATCATCTTCTTTCAGCTGTTCCCGCTAGGGGTTGCCACAGCAGATCATCTGTTTCCATTTCTTCCTGTCCTCTGCATCATGCTCTTTCACACCAACCACCTGCATGTCCTCTCTCACCACATCAATAAACCTCATCTTAGGCCTTCCTCTTACCTGGCAGCTCCATCCTTTTCCCAATATACCCAGCATCCCTCCTCAGCACATGTCCAAACCAATGCAATCTCGCCTCTCTTGCTTTGTCTCCAAACTGTCCAACCTGAGCTGAACCTCTAATATACTGATTCCTAATCCTGTCCATCCTAGTCACACCCAGTGCAAATCTTAACATTTTTAACTTTGCCACATCCAGCTCTGACTCCTGCCTTTTCGACCATGCTACCGTCTCCAACCCATATAACATAGCTGGTCTCACTACCCTCTTGTAGACCTTCCCTTTCACTCTTATTGGTAACTGTCTGTCACAAATCACTCCTAACACTCTTCTCCACCCATTCCATCCTGCCTGTACTCTCTTCTTCACCTCTCTTCCACACTCACCATTACTCTGAACTGTTGATCCCAAGTATTTAAACTCATCCACCTTTACCAACTGTACTCCCTGCATCCTCACCATTCCTCTATCCTCCCTCTCATTCACACACATATATATTCTTAGTCCTGCTGACCTTCATTCCTCTTCTCTCTAGAGCATCTCTCCATCTCTCCAGGGTCTCCTCCTCCTGTTCCCTAGTTTCACTACATACCACAATGTTATCTGCAAACATTATAGTCCACGGGGCCTCCTGTCTAATCTCATCTGTCAACCTGCCCATCACCACTGCAAATAAGAAAGGGCTCAGAGCTGATCCTTGATGTAATCCCACCTCCACCTTAAATGTATCTGTCACTCCCACCGCAGTCCTCACCAATGTCACACTACCCTTGTACATATCCTGTACCACTCTTGCATACTTCTCTGCCACTCCCAACTTCCTCATACAATACCACAACTCCTCTCTAGGCACCCTGTCATAGGCTTTCTCTAAGTCCACAAAGACACAATGCAACTCCTTCTGATGTTCTCTGTATTTCTCCAACAACACCCTCAGAGCAAATATTGCATCTGTAGTGCTCTTTCCTGGCATGAAACCATACTGCTGATCACTAATCATCACCTCCCTTCTTAAAACTGTCTGTGTGGTTGTATATAACTCATCTCAAAAGTGTGTGTGTGTGTGTGTGTGTGTCAGCTAATTGGGCAGGGACATGAAGCACTGGTTGGACAGAGAATGTGCTGGAGGTTGTAGCTTGCCCACTAGGCTGAGATCTGGACCCTATAGCTGTGCCAGTGGGGAGTCTTATTGGGGACCTGGAGAGAAAGGGAGAAACCAGCCCCAGACTGACTGATCTCTGTGAGCTCTTAAGGGAAATTGTACTTTACTGTGTGTGTGTTTATTATCGTTTCCCTATATGGACGCCCCTCACTGGTGTTAGTGGTGAGGACTGAGACTCCTTGATTGCTGGGCCAGGGCACAGGCGTCATAGAGAGTCATGTTTAAATGTATTGCACCTCCTCATATGTTATGCATAATAATTAAAACTTTAGGCAGAATTTCAAACAAATATGTTTAATAATGACAAGTTGTGTATTAAAATGGAAAGAATAGATCATACAACCCAAATTTACATTCATACAGATAAAAGGATATGTTTACATTAAAGCATCTTTTGGTGCATAACCGTTCAGTTATTTTCATGATGCATATTCATTGTTAATCGTACTTCATAATTATCTCTGAGAAACGTTTTCTTTTTAGAAATTCAGGTTTACATTAACATTCTTGGTGTGAAGTATGCAGGTATGTGTTTGTATGTAAATAGACACATGTTTCTGTGTCTGTCTCCTTACACGTGCTCATGTGTGTGAGTAGTATAAAAATTTATTTTTTTCAATAAAATACACTTTTTCCTTTTACAGTATTTCAGTGCAGAATGTTAAACTCGTATACTTGTGAGAATTGGAAAGTACTATGGTTTATTCTGTACAAATGTTATTAGGATTGTTTATTACATAAATATAGCTGAATGTAGGACACACAATTTAGTATAATGTAAAATGTGTTGTATTGCATACCTGACCACCTACTCGCTATAACTCTGCCTTTCAAACTCTAAATTTATTAACCTCTTCATATTTTACCAGGTAGTGATGGCCTAACATCAGAAGAAGCTCTCGCTTTAATGATATCATACTATTCATGTATGCTCTTCTACCTCTTCAGCCAATACTTACTATATTAATTTTTCTCTTTCATGTTCTTCCATAACATTCCCATCTTTCTAATGATGATAAACTCTCTCTCTCCATGTCCTTAATTTTCCCTCCTGCTCATTACTCCCCCACATTTCATTTTATTCCTCTGTTTTTTGGCTGCAGAATGCTGTATTATTTATCGCCTCCATATATTTTAGAAATATAGTCTGTTTTGAATAACTATGTATTAGTTTGCTTGAAGTAGGTTATCCACCTTTGTAGTGTCTTGCTACTTGCAGTACATATTTTATTCTTAATATTTCTGTAAATGTATTTCAATCCATGTTTTTTATTTATTTTTTGGGATTGTTTCCACTTGCTTATAATAGCTTATCAACTACCGTAAAATGTTTTTGTGTGTTATTGTTGAGCCTTTCTCCCTAACTCATTGTAAAATATTTAATCTATGGTGAGGCTTTCTCCCCTTGTCTGTAGTTACTTAGCTATTCTTTACATGCTTTTGAATCTGTTCTGGAGCCTTTCTCCATGGTCTCCTACTGGAAATGGACCATTGGCTCACTTGGACTTTCCTGGTTATCAAAGAATAAATAATAACTATATTAGTAATAATAATGATTGTTCTTTATCATTGTTTTTATAACCAAGCACATATTATTTAAGTAGCTAAGTGAAGTATGGACACACATTTTGTAAGGTTTTGGTAGATACAACTCTTATTTGTGTGTGTTTTATTTATTTTCGCAGAACAGTTCCGCGGTGGTACAGTGGTAGCCTTGTTACCTCACAGCAAGAGGTTCTGCCGTTCAATTCTCAGCTTGGCTTGGGAGTGCCTTCTGTGTGGAGTCTGCATGTCCTCCCCGCAGTTGGGTAGCGTTCAAAAGACATGTGTGTGTAAATGGGCGTGCCTTCGTTGAAGGTTGGGTGTAGAGCTGGCACCTCAGCGTTTCGTAAAAAATCTACTGCCAATCATTAGCAGACCAGAGTTCCGCTGTGGCGACCCCTTACCGGGAAAAAGCCGAAAGACAAACAACAACGGTGCTCAGCAGTAGTTTTGTTTTAAACTCCTCTTCATGCATGCATGTCTATGTGTTTTGGTTCAGCTATAACATTTTATGACTTTTTTGATAGGTCTTTGTGTTCTTTAAGTCAAGGTTGGTACTTATGGTTTTAAACATACATTGTCCTGGTGTGCTTCAGTGATAGTATCTGCATAGTAGACTTCAGTCTTTTGTGATGGTCAAATCTCATTTTCACTTTTGATTGCTAATGTTAATATAGTGCCTCCAACAATGTTAAGTATAGTGTCAATTGATGTGTGAATTCCCCATTAGCAAAAAGTCCTAGCCCATGTGGAGAATGGGAGAGTTGGCTTTGTGGCCTTCACTGTGTATATTTCTGTACATTTATTTGTTTTGTTTAGCATTTTTCATAAAATATTTGTATCTTGGGGTAACTTTGGGGAGTATGATTGCTTCTACTGTGTGCTTTTCTCAGACTAATGCTCTTTTTTGTTTATAGTTTGACTGCTATGTTTTCCAAAATTCTAGTTAGCTTAATGTGTTAATTTGTCTGGGCACTTTCTCATTTGCTCATGTCTGTTTTGAAGTCCGTCCACCAAGTGTTGTAGCAGCTCTTTCCATTTTTAACGTATTTATAATTAGCAGAATGCCAATCCTTATCTTTTTTGAGAACAGTTTTTTGCTTGGCTATTGTAATTCTTGGTTAAGAAAGTGGCCTCCAAATCTCACTTGGCCATTGAATCATAAACATCTGTATTTTTATTTATTTGACATTTGTTGACCGGGATAGTCTGTCTGGGACAAAGCCCTTTTCAGCGGAGACCTGGGGAGAAAAGCTCCAACAGTACAAATAGAACTGAGGGATGCATGTTACAATAAGTGTATAGTACAATAAGAATAGCAGTATATGAAACCATAATAAAGAAAGCTAGAATTGTATACAATATATTGAAACAGATAAACCTATTGAAAGCACAGTCATGTAGATAATGGGACTAAGTATATTGATCAGTTACAAATAGTAGACAACAGGAGGAGTGGATATTAGTAGTAGGTTAAGAGATAGTACAGTGGAAGTCAGCAACAGAGAGAAGCAGAAACCTGGTGTAAAAGCCATGGCCTGAAGCTCAATGCCAAAAAGTGTATTGTCATCCCCTTTGGTAAAAACTCTGTACCCATGAACTACCACATAGCTGGTAGTCTACTTGATGCCGAAAATGTGATGAGACCTTGGGACACAGGTGGACAGTAGTCTCTCCTTTGATAATCACATCACCACAGTGGTCAGGAAATCCTTCTACATGGTTCATCACAAAAGGATTCTCATCCAGAAAAAGAGGTCATTGTATCACTCATTAGACCCATTATAGAGTACAACGCCCCTTTTGGTATGTACCTCACAAGACCTCTACAACAACTGGAAAGACCACAAAAATACCTCACAGAGAGGATTACTGGCCTGAAACAGATGCCCTACGCAGACAGTCTCAAAAACTACAGCTTTACTCCATTGCATATTACCTACTCGGGGGCGATCTCTTCCTAACATACAAAGCTATGTCAAACCCAGAGCTGTTGGACATGCTCCACGTAAAGAAATCCCAATCCCTCCGAGCTACACGCTCTAGGGATCTAAACCTTGTCACCACAATAAACAGAACATGCTGGAGGGATAGATTCCTGTCCCAGAGACTTCCCATACTCTGTAACAGACTACCTATCTATGTCATACAGAGCTCCTCATTAGCACTCTTCAAGAAAAATCTTGATGATTGGATGGGAAATTCGCCCCAGGGATCACTTGTGTGGCTCTGCTCGACAGGGGCACAGGAAAATAATTTTCTTGGGTGACGAAAGCCAAGGTACATTTTTTGGCTAGGCTTATGTAGGCCCAATAGCCTAGTACCTACCTATGAACCTGTAAGAAGAGAGTCAGGTGCTTATTGGGTAGAAGAAGTAGGTTGATTGGGGAAAAAAGAAAACAGAGTAAAAAAAGCTGTCAAAATACACAAAAACACTGTAGACCGGACTCCTGCAGCTAAATATATACATCCAGCAGAATGCACCAAATTGCATAAAACTCATACGAGACGAAAATAGTTAGCGCTTTCATTTAATCCAATATTAAACTTCTTCAGGCATCAAATATAGTACATCACTTCCTTAAATAACACACAACATCCTCTCATTGGTTAACACAATTCCTTAAGGCAATACTTCTATTTATGGAAAACATTTTGAAATAGAACATTCACCACTACTTATAAAACTATAGGGTGCCATCTCTACCATCATTCTAGGTAAATAACGTATATATTTTATACATGTTTTATAAAAGATAATGAAATAGAAATACAACTCCATATATCTTAAAAGAAGAAATCCATATTATATTAATCCATATTATTATGGTCCAAAACCTTGCTACTCGATCTTGTAATTTCTTTCTCTGTAGAGTTTTTAACTTTACCGCTGAGATTGAAGTACGTTTGTTTATACCTGGTCATGAATCTGCTTGCAACTGAAGCTGCTATTTTAATTCTAACTGCAGTCCCCATGGCTTTTTATCATCTATGGTTACGTATAAAATAAAACTTATGACTCTGGTGATCTATGATGTGTTAAGATAAGGCATTGTTTATATTATATTTTTTATGGCATACTCCCGCTCATAAATTCTTTGACTATTCTTTCTGTTTTACCTATGTAAAATGCGGTGCATGAATTACATGCGGTGCATGAATTACAGTGTGCTAAATAGACCACCACTTAATTATATTTTCCTTTTAATTCATAATTATTATTTCTTAAAGTTAAAATTTTCGGTCTCTATTATTTTATTACACCATGTACATGCACCACATTTTAAACATTCACATTTGTTATTATAGGGAATAACTTGACCTTTCTACAATAAGTCTTTAAAACTCAAGCCTTTTTTATATACAATTACTGGTTTATCACCCACATGTTGCCTGACATAAGGGTCATCTAACAAGATGGTCCAATTTTTCTGAAATATAGAAATTAGGGGCTTATGGTCTATGCTACAAGTAATGACAAAAGCTTTTGTGTAATCTATTTGTTCTTTAACACTATATTGTGTCACATTCATTTCACTTCCTTCTTGCACCAGAGGGAGAGAGAATTCTTCTTCTCTTACTTGATTGATTAATTTATCATGACAGTCTAAAATGGGTTTAAAAAGCCTTTCATTCTTTTAGATTTGACTTCTTGAATTAACTCGTTCTAGTAAATCAGCTGGATACGCTTGTTGAATGAACATAAAATGTAATGTGTTACATTCCTGGAGAAAATCCTCCATTTTAGAGACCATCCAAGCCGCCTTTACTAACTGAGCTTTAACCACAGATTTTCTTTTCTGATGATACAGATATGAACTGCTAAAATGCAGGAACAAATTGGAATATGTTTGCTTCCTGTATATAATAGCAGCATGTCTATTACATGTATTATCTTTAAATAAGTGTACATGTAAATAATCCATACATTTAGTATCAATTTTCCATGTAAATTTAAAAAATGTGTTCGTAGTGTTTGTATATGATAAAAATTCTTCCAATAAACCCATAGGTCCATTCCATATTATACATATATCATCTTAGAACCTGTGATAGGTTTTAAAATATATGCTTTACTTGGTATTAAACACAAAATTCCTCTCCTAATAAGCCATTACTGTATTAGCATAGGCACCTCCACAGGGCGAGCCCATGGCTGTACCTTTTTTTCTGGAGAAAATATTTATGATTAAAACTAATAATTGTTTCTAAGAATCAATTCAAGAAGTTCCAAAATAAGTCTAGTCATCTCATGCGGTATTTTATTTGTCCATTCTAGCCCTTCTTCCTTTGGTATTACCATATATAAATCATTGACATCTGTAGTTGGTAATATGTCATCCTGGTCCAACTGAACTTCATTTATATTGGCTAAGAATGTCCATGAATCTTTACAGATTTGGCTTGCTTTTTGAAACCCCTTTTTCAATTCATAATCTACATACTGGGCACAAGCTGAAATAATGAATCCTCTCCCATCTACTTATGGTCTCATAGGGGGGTTATTAATATCTTTATGAATTTTTGGATTTCCAAAGAAGAATGGTACTCTGGGAGATGTTACATTTAAATAATTCTACAATGAAAGGTCTATTCTTTGTTCTAAAAAAATATCACTCAATTGGGCTTGAATATTCCTATATGCAAGAATTGAGGCGAGATAGGACAACATAACATTAACATTAAGAGGTTATGTACTTAGTATAACTATCTATGTTTGTTGTCCATCTCGCCTACATTCTTGCGTCCCACCCTCCTACACTCATTCTGCGTTCCTAAAGGAACG
Organism: Protopterus annectens; assembly: GCF_019279795.1. Classification (NCBI taxonomy): domain Eukaryota; kingdom Metazoa; phylum Chordata; order Ceratodontiformes; family Protopteridae; genus Protopterus; species Protopterus annectens. The sequence goes on from NC_056728.1 coordinate 944,936,846, forward strand.
GGTGGACAAGTCTATTCTTATGTACATAGTTATTATGATTTGGCATCTCGGGTTTTTTTGTATCAAACATCTGTATTTGGATATAGATATTTTTCTGATGTGTTTTTTGGATTAGTCTAATCTTTCACTTGCAAACAAGATCTGGGTATGTGGCCCAGAACATCATGGGAAAGGGGTTAGCCTCGAGCCAGTGGAAGCTCTCAAGCTTTAGTATTCTGCCGAGTCAGAGCTGTGAACAGCTCTGAACCCATCCTGCAAGAATGTAGGCGAGGATGGACAAACATAGAACGTTGTGGTAAGTACACTTCTTATTGTTGTCCTTGGGGGAAGAAGTGAAGGGCATCTGTACAGTAAAAAAGGTACTGGTGCTACACATCATCCCCCATCACGTGGCATGTACTGAATTCCCTTAAGCAGTTATGCTGCAGTTTACAACTGGGTTCTTGCACTGATTTGTTCTGAATGGCATTTTGCTGAGGATGGTTTGTATTGCCAGTTTCAATTAAGATGTTACTTCTAGTCAAGTCTTTGCCTCATTTCAGAAAATATACAGCCTTTAACATTATTGTGCACAGTAGAGTGATGATTTAATTTACTTTTTTTTCTGTTTAGCCCTGCAACATTTTAATCCTGTTTGAATGGTCACTTTATTATGCCAGAAGTACGGTTTCCTTGTTTCATCTGGCCAGTTATTTCTTTCTCATCATGGTACCCTAAATCACCAGGCTGTTCTTTTCTATGATAAAACCCTTTTTACAGGTAGAAGTTGGGTTTCTTCTCAGTATCTGAAATGTTGGCCTAACTGCTGCCCTTTCTGTGTGTGTGTGTGTGTGTGTGTGTGTGTGTGTGTGTGTGTGTGTGTGTGTGTGTGTGTGCTGCAGCATGTGTTTGGTGACCACAGCATCTTAAATGTAAGCTAACTTACAATGAAGTTACTAGTCACTCCAGTATTTTTGTAATAAACAAAGTATTCTTCTCCTTTAAGGCATTGACATTTAAATTATTGATCTGGCTTTTGTGGTTAGTACTTCATTTGATTTTTGTATGTATTTTTATATAATTCTCTCTACATTTTCATGATATGTTTCTTTAGAACGTAATATCTCTCTTTTTTTTGTCCTCACTCTCATATTTGTGTTTTGAGGCTTTAATAGTTACATATTTTTTAAAATTTACATTTGCTTTTGTCATTTTTTCAAGTCATTCTAACTTGTTGCTTGGCCTCGTGTCTTAAAATGCATGCATCACTCAGATATATGAGTGGCCAGTAATGGGGCCTTTGATCTATTTCGGGCATGTACTGCACCATTTAACATGGTCCTCAACAGCTGGGAAACCTAAGGTTGCTTTAATTAAGTTGCTGGTTACAGATAGGGAATGAAGTAGGTTTTGTTTGTTTTTGTTTAATATTTCCATGCAAAAATGGGTGGATTCAAGTAATCTTATCTCTGTCAGCAAAAGTTCAGAGGTTTAACCACTAGCCACCTATGATTTTACCCACCTCAGACTGAGTCCAGTGCCTTAGAGGTTTGGTTTGGTATAATGGTTAAGGTCCTCGCCTCACAAACACAAGGTACAAGGTATGATTCTTTCACTGGGTAGTCTTAAAACAGACCTTCAGGGCAGTAGCCTAGTATTTACCTATGGATCAATAAGTGATAATACTTGAGCTTTACCAAAAATATTTAAAACTTGACCAAAGTGTTCATGTTCGTACAAAATAGTTGACAGGATCGGGGGTAAATGGTAACTGTACAGTACCAAAGACCTGCCTTCCAAGTTTGTGGCATTCTGCTTTGTGGTTAGTCGAAGCTAACAAAGCAAGAGCTTGACTGTTTTACCTTTAAATATTTAAATGGTGACAATGATTATTTCTGAGAGTCATCCTTCATAGGGAGGATATCACATAGTTGCAGGTCCCACTAAAATGCATAAACTCTTATGCCTGTAATTAGAAGATCAGCCACTAACATTCAGAATTGGGTAACATTCTTAAGTTAAAATATTTTTTTTCCAATTAACTATATGCATAGTCCAAAACTTGCACAAGGAATTGAAAATAATTTTTCAGAAAAGTGGAAAATGTGCAGGAAAAAATCTTGCGTTTGAACTAGGAGATATCTGCTTTGGGATAAAGATATAATGGGCCTTAAATATTTTCATCTTGTGTCCAAAGTAGAATATTTAGAGTCCTTTAAAGGACAGCGTAAAGCAGTTTAAATTCTGCCTTCAAGGATGTACTTGAGCAAGCAAAGCAGTAACTCTGGTAACTTTTGCATGTTTTTTTAAACTCTTCCAAAAGATTTACTATGGCTTTGGTTATAATTTTAAGATTGGTTCCTGTTTTCATATTCTTCTAGGGTGGAGGAGAATCCCAGCAAGCTATTATCCCAATAAGACATTGTCACCATGACGTAGGCAGTATCTTCCAACAGGATTTTAGTTTTACTTTTTTTTCTAACTGTACTTTTACTGTGGCAAATTCAGTTGTATAGTTTCACATATTTTCCACGTATTACTTTTTCCTGAAAATACAAGTGCAATGCAGTTTTTTTGTTTTCTTCAATAATTATTTACCAATTTTATATGTAAATTCACTTTTTCATGCATTTTTATCAGGAAAAAACACATTTCTGTTTTTTACAGTTCTCCTGCCACATTTCCCTACTTCCTAACTCTAGTAACTTTTGTTCAGGAAACCACAAAAACAAAGCTTGAGATCATGGGGTTGGCTCATGTCATACACACCCGGTCTCTTGTTTTGAAAGAATTAATTTTTTGAATGATGATGACTGGGTAGAAGACTTTCCCATCTGTCCTTATTATCCATTAGAATCCAATACCTACGTGTTCTTCCATTTCGGTTTACCTTAGTTTTATCTGCTTTCTTAATCTTTTTGACATTAACAAGGTTTTACTTCATTCGTAGTATCTAACCAATAATTTGCATAAACATCTTTTTTGTAAGCTGTACGCTGATGTGACCTGAAAAATGAATATTATAGATTTTGCTTAGAAGTGCCCAATGATAGACCCTTTTTGACTGTGTCGTATTGTTTTCCTTTCACCTTGAGTTTAGGTGGCCACTTTCTGTACAAAAATAATTTTAAGCATACAGACTGTCTCTGTGCATGAGCATTAGAAGACCCCTTGGCTGTCTTCAGATGTAAGAGGTGCACTTGCCTCTATTCTTTCTTTTAATTTTCCTAGGTACTCCTAACATAAGTCTAGTATTTTTTAAGTTGGGTGTCTTAGATTTTGGACTCCTTATCGGCAGTTTATTCCAGTGAAGTAATTATTTAAAAGAAGTGCAGCACCTTCTGCCAGCTGTATCTCTAGTTGAGGCTTTTCACTACCACCCATTTCCTTTTTTGAGCAGACCACACTACCAGCTTGACTTGTGTATAGTGGCTGGATATTTTATTTGACACCTTTTCCATACAACTGCTTCCATGCTTAGCTAAGTATTTATTAATTCTCCATTTCCTCCTTTTCTCTCCTGCCAAGTTCGTTTCCACATGTGTCTTGGCTGTTTACATGATCCTGCTATCAATTAATGATACTTTGTATTCGAAAAAGAAAACAGTCAAGCAGAATTCGAAAGCCTGTACTGGAAACACTGCCAATAATTAAAATAAAAACCAGCAAATCTACTACAGCTCGTTGCATGCACATTTAATAAAATAAAATGATTAAAAACAGATTAGCATTTGTGCATTAGGTGAACGCTTCATTAGATCTATTCACAACACCAGCCAGAGGCTCTTTTAAAAAAAATTCCATCTAACTAATCAAATTTATTAATTGTTTTTAAACCTAATCAAGATTAGTGATTCAATTTATGCCCTTAAAGAATGGTTTTAAACATACATTTCCATTCAGTCCCGGATATTTATCAGCGTACAATCTCAATATTCATCTTAATTCAGCCTTCTCAGTTCAGTTAGTCAAATCACATCTGCAAATATTTTCATAAACATATTGCATTACCCTAAACAAATAAATTATGCCCATTACTTTCATTTATGTGTTTAGTTAGTGTGTTTCTTAAGTGCATAGATCTGATAGCTGCATGCTTACTAGTAGTTATATCTGATGCTGTATCCTCCTTAATCGTTTTTATTCCTTCTACTAGAACAAGTTAAATGCCTTGTGGTAATCTCTAGCAGTTGCAGTTTCAAGACAGCCTCCTACAACTGTGTTGCTACTTTTATTTACCCCTTCTGTGACTTTATTCCCCAACGTGGAACTTTGGACCATATATTTTCCAACTGTTATTACTTGAAGCATTTCATTCCAAGCCCATGTTGTATAGTTGAAGTAGTGTTTTCCCTTTTACCTGTACATCCTGCTGATACAGTTTAGACTGCCACTCATGGGTTCTTGTATATCCATATGCAGTGCTGCATGCCCCTTTATACATTTTTGCCTTGCAGAGTAGGTAAGACTTCACCATATCCACCCTTTCACAGCAGTGCTATACTACAGATCTGCTAAGCAGATCACATCCTCGGGCAAGGAACAGAGTGCTTGCTCACTTAAACCACTTGCCTACATAAGAAAATGTATGCTTATTTCTATAATATAGTTACCTGCACTGCTATCTGACTTTATTTGTATAATATAGTTACCTACACTGCTATCTGACTTTGTTAATGTAAACTTCAGGAGTTAATTTAAAAAATGAAAATAATGTTCACATTTTTCATAATTCATTCGACCTGTGTTTCATATTTTAACATAGTCTGTATTGTGTTACCCACGAGCGGAGGGGTTATAAACCACACCCTGGTACCCCTAGTAAATTAGTTCATTATACGTCCTTTCAAATGCCTAGATAAAGCTCTCAAAATCATCACTGTTTAGACTGAGGAATACTAATTTCATGAAGTCTAATCATACCCTGACTTAGAATGGGGTCCGTGGTATTAAAAGTCCCACAGACTTAGAGAAATTAAACAGAAAGAAACAATTTGATACTGACCTTGACATCCTATGATTTCATCTCCCCCCCCCCCCTTTTTTTTTTTTTTTTTTACTCACTTGACTTTGGCAAATAGCCACCATCTCACTCTCATGTTGGCATGGCGTTTCTCCTTTTATCTTTTGCTTTTGTTTTTTTTTTTTTTTTTTTGTTAATCTTATGCTCTTTCTAGTTCAGTCAGCTGCTTTGAGACATTTACATCTAACTTCAATATTTCAGTTCAGTTTGCATTTTAAGTCCTGGGGACTGAATAAATTGTTTGCTGTGTCACCTTTTTAGAGGACCATGGCTGTCATGCACAAAATGGTGTTACCGTGTCCTCCTTTGACATACCGTTTTATATTGAAATTCCTTTGGATTTGCACTCCTTAACCATAACACTCTGTAGATTATGGAAAAAAAAAGAGTACTTTTCTGCCAGTTTCTTATATAAATGGACTAAAAAATTAAAATCACTAATTTGCAAGATATATTTATGTATATTCATCAGCTTGTTGATTGTAAACTTATTGGTAAGCAAAATGTTTTGCAAGCTATGCGTATCCAATTTACAAGGTCCACTCACTATTGCTGATGTGATAGTCAGAGACCATGGATTATAACTCCCAACACTGTTGCTATCATCATTTATGTACAAGGAATTAGCTGTGCGAGTTTGAATCCCACCATAGATACCAGTTTATATACAAAGGACACTTGGCTTTAAAGCTGTATGGTAAAGCTGTACAACATACTTGGGTAATAGTCAGACTCTGCCACACCCAAATGAGATTTGCTCAGTGCAGCTAAAGTTCAGAGAGATAATTACTGGCTCCCTAGGATTTCACATACCACTGAGTGAACCCTGAGTTATCCAGTTATTTTGCAAACATACTCACAATATTTTCCAGAATGCAGGTGTGATAAATGGTAACTCTGCAACACCAGTGGTTTCCCTTTTCAAGTCTGCAGTCAACTCCCTTCAGTTAGTTAAACCTAAAACAAGAACACACCTTACTTAGAATAAGCATACCTTTAAGTATTTAAATGCTTAATTTTTTTCAGTAACTTTTTTAGATGCAGCAGGGTGTAAACAAAATATAATTTTTGGCATAGTGGATCTGTATTTGTGCTGTATGGGAAAGACTGTTATATAATCTATTGTTAGGACTACTGAAAGACTATGAGTCATACCTTTTGTGAGGTTATGGTTTTGAGATATTGCAAAATTGCTCTCCATTGAAGAGTATGGTATGCGATTGTCCGAGACGTGTACACTGTTGATCATGCACAAGGCATACATAGTATCTCTATCATAAATGAGTTCCAGACAATAAAGTTGTAGCATTGAAGACAGTATAAGAAGGTGATGGGTAATGTGATGGAAAGTGGAAAGAACAGTATGAATAAACGATATAAACAAAAACATTGTAGATGATAAACAAGCCGAGTGTAGAGGCATTACAAGTCAAGGAGAGAATCTGTGACCGGTAATGACCTCCGAGGATTTGGGAAAATGGTAGCCTGATCACTGTGTAACACACCCTGGTCGCAAGATATCTTGGAATTTGAAAAATTGTTTTGAAGTGTTTAATGGAAACGGTGTTGAATAACATTGTTTTACATAGCATGAGTGGACTGAGCAAATGGAACAGATCAGACTGATGTATGCCACAATTTAATTTTTTTAATGAAGTAACTGTTAATATTAGAAAATCTAGTGATGTAGTTATACATTGTTTAGTGGCCAAGAGAGCCACAAAAATGACAAAAGATGAAAATAGAGAAAAAAAGAAATTGGTCATAGACAGGATTAAAATATATATTTACGTTGTCTAGATTTTTCATAATATACAAAGAAATCTAGTATTTCAGTTTTCCAGAATGCTGGGTGAATGAAAAATGACTATGGTCTCTGAAAAGAGTATGGAAATACAGAGGTTCCAGCCATAAAAATTGATAAGTATCGAAGGGATGAAGTCCCTACCCCCTAAATTTTTCTAAAGTAAGAAGAAACTTGAACTCCAAATTAATTTAAAAAAGTGATATTTTCCATCATTTAATTATAATTACTTTCAAAGTATATTGTCTGTTAAATATCAGCATGGATTATCTATTAAAGTATATATATAAAGCACTAAGTCGATCAGATAATTCCTGGGTGAAACATCAGAGAATTGAGAACAAAAATGTAGAAAATTAATCCATGGATTAAAACTTTTGATTACAAACCACAGACCTACTTCTGTCAACTCTTCTTTATGGTGCTCCCATCCTTAACCTCCAGGCTATACAAAAATTGAAACTTGGACATTGCTGTAACAAAGTTGCTAAATTTGTAGCAACTATCCCTTTCAGAACCCGCCACTGTATAGCACTGAAAAAGACTAAACTGGTTAGAACTGTCACATCAACCAACATACACACAACTTCTTACCACCTATAAAATTATCCAGTGCCCATCTACCTGTCCAGCACTAAAAAAAAAACAAACTTCAACAAAACTATGTTCCCAGTCAGTCATTGAGATCTAGTGACCAAAAACTCCTATCTATAAACATAGCAAATCTGCTGGACATTGTATATACTCGTACAAGGTTGCTAAGGCCTGGAACTCCCTTACATGTTTCTATCAGGTCTGTACCCACCCTCCCATCTGTCAAAATCAATATGAAAGCCTTCCTAGCTAAAATCCGATTGTGCTCTTGCTCAAAACCAGGATAAACTGTACCCTTCAATGTGAACAAGTACCTTTTTTATTCATTATACCTCCTTACTCTCCCTTCTTTACTTATTTCCTTACTGATATCCAATTGTCTTCTCTGACTTTCTCTCTAAATATACCATAAGCCTGTTTTCCCTCACTTTGTATTGCAATTTCTATTTGTATTACACTAACTTACCTTTAATTTTTCTAAATATTAAATGATTGTCATATAACTTGTATTGATTCTTAAACAATATTTTTATATTATGTCTAATTTGTTATAATTATTTCAATTGCAGATGTTTGGCCCTCCGCTGAAAATGGGCTTCTACCCAGATGTACTTTCCCGGTAATCAAATATCCATAAATAAATAAAGAATAAATAAATATAAATCCTTTACTAGAAGCAGTAAGATGTAACATAGTAAGATTAATTTCATGCAGATCTGAAGTGTTGGTACAAAAGAAAAATGGGTCATTAAGCAATGGCCTAGATTTGTAACTAACACAGTAGTGAGCATAAACTGTTGCAACAAAAGGAGCAGTTTTCACAACTGGGAAAAAATGTGATTCAGAGAAAAGGAGATTAGCTACAGTGAGGAAAGACCTCATTATGTGCCACTTTGCATGTCTCTGAATTGTTTAGTGTTACTGCTACTGTTTACCAGCACTTTCCTGTGGTAATCATTGCTAGCATCCCGTGCATCATGTTGACACAGACACTCCCCCTCAATACACACACACACACACACACACACACACACACATGCCCATACTCTCAACTGGTTTTACAGAGCGTCCATGATTTTGCCTCTTGTATGTGCAGCGTCCCTCATCATGGCTGAATGCAGTCAGTAATGCCAGATTTTATAGACTGTAAGAAGTATGATACTCTAAACATTTCTTGCTGTAAAAGCTGCTGTCCTATTAACTTTGAAATATACTTGTATTAGTAGTATTTCAAAAATGTTCCTGGTGTCTAATATCCCCCCAGCCCCATATTAGACTTCCCTCATTGTTCTAGGGGGAATTGAAGAGTATGGAAGCCCACCACTCACACATGCTCTGAAATTTCCGTTGTGGACACGGGACACACACCATACATCAGACACCCCCCCCCCTCCATCCAATCATACTCATGGACACATTCACCCATTCTCATGTATACATTTCTACTCTACCTGTTCTCTAACCCCCTTCTGTGCAGACACATACATACATACATACGTACATATTCTCTCTCTCTCTCTCACGTGACTATGTATAATCCTATTGATACACACTCACCCACCAACCACTACCTCTGTACTAAACTTGCAGATACTTGCCTGCTGCATGGTCTCTCCCATTGAAAGTAATTTCTGAATATAGTGTTTTGTCTGTGTTAATTTATGAAGCTGATTAATTTCAGACACTTGGCTGCATAAATCCCTTATTGCAGGCATTTCCAGTATAAAGCATTTGTCTAATTATTACATATCACTCCCCTAGAATTCCTCAATAACATTATGGTAGCATTGGTGATAACCCTCTATATGGCTATCCTGCAGACTATGTAGAATCACTACAGAGTGGTGTTTTTAAGAACTGAAAAGGGCTGCCATCAGTGGAAAATGTCCGTGTTGGGGTTTACTGATGACCCTTTCTCAAGGAATGACTGTCGAATATTACAGTTAGCACTTCTGCAATCCTTTTCAGTGATTATTTATGAGAAAAACTAAAATAAAGGAAGAGAGAATCCTTGATTTAAAATATTTTTGCCAGTGTGTTGTGTATGAAAATTGAATGACAGCTTAGTGAAATTAATATAATTAGAAAAAGTAAATGTTATATAAATTTTTGGTGTAGTGTTGTAAGTGTAGAAGATTAAGTTCTAAGTAAATAATGGCTGAAGTAGTTGGAGTTTTAATGAGGAACATTGATAGTCTGTAGACAAGTATCTGTGTCTTTCGGCTTTTCCTGGTTGGGGGTCACCACAGCGGAACTCTGGTCCGCTAATGATTGATAGTTGATTTTTACGTGCCGAGTTACCGGCCCTGACGTACAACCTTCAATGAAGGTACGCCCATTCACGCATATCTCCATGCAGAAGACGCTCTAGCTGAGAATCGAACCGGACGGCGTCTTACTGTGAGGTGACAACACTACCGCAGCACCACCACCGCGGGTATTCTGTAGACGGGTATTGCATATTTAAAAAAAAAAAAACTGGGTACAAGCAATGTATGAAAAGTAGTTACTCAGAAGTTTATTCTGAAAGTGTACAAACTATGAATAATTAATATAGTTCAAATATACAGTAGAAATTTCTTTCAGCTTATAAAGGTCAGAATCAAGGAGTATTAAAGTAGTATATCAGAGGAAAGATAAAAAAAAATATTGGAAAGGTTCCATACTGAAAAAAAAAAAACTTGTTTTTTTACCTCAGTATTGCTGTTGGGGCTGCAATGGATAGGTTTAATCATTTTATGAGTGCTGTACAGGGTTGTTTTTTCTTGTTTAAATTGTCCTTTGTTTTTATTTACTTATAATTAGATTCTGTCTTGTACTCTCCATTACTATCCCATGAAAAAAGCAATATTTGAAAATGGGTATTCCCAATATTTTTTCTCCATTAGGTTAAAAAAGTACATACTTTTTGTGTCAGACACTGTACTCAAGCCACTGTTGTGTAAAAGTCACACTAGGCTAGACCATTGAACTGTGTATATGGGTACTGCTATTAAAACACTTCTTCCCCAGAATTTATTCTTCTGTTCCAAGTTGACAGAAATATATGGTCCAAGACTAGCCATTTATTAAGCTGTTTGATAAGAATGCTAGGGTTCCTGCTGATAGATATGTAGGGTCACTAGGTTATTGCAGAGGGCTGTATAGCTGTAGTTCCCTTACCCAGCCGCAGAGATGCTCCTCTCAAACAAAATGTTTCATTTGCCAGAGCAGAAAAATGCTGAAATACAGTACTGGATTATGCTAATAAGTAAAATCGGTGCTTTTTGATGGTGCATACAGAAGAAAAATTTCAAAACAACTTTAAATGGGCTGAAAAGATAGGGTAGTGTTTGACTTTTGTGGAAGACAAACATGCTAAAGGTACAGTATACAAACATTAGAATAAAGAGAAGACAGAACTATGGATATTCTTCCTGTTTCACTACAGTATTAACCATTGGGTTATCCATGCTGTGGTAGCCTCAGTCGGCCGAGTACCAGAGTCAAGGTTTTGTAATGTCTTTTTCTATGTTTGTTTTGTGAACTGTGCCTTTTCATTGACAAGTCATAATGTACATATGATAAATGTTTTCATAGTGGTAAAGCAAACCAGTGTAATAATTTGAATTTTTTCATGTTTATCCTTTATCTTTGCTTTGTCAGATTAGTTTTATAAGGTAACCTGAAGAATAATCCTGACTTCCAGCACTACATTCTTATCAGCTCTCTGTCTCTTACAGAAATCTATAAATTTTTGATAAAAACAAATATCCTTTATTTTTCAACTCTGCACTTCATCTAGCTGTGCCATATATGTTTTTTAGCCTTATTTTGTGCTAATGTAAGCTCCTGGACAGACTGACCCTTTGCTTTCCTCAGTGGCATCCGAGCTGGTAAGGTGGTGCAGAACACTGACTTCTGATCAGAAAGATAATCTTTTGTGTTTGGGGGGGGGGCAGCCTGGAAGGTGTTTATATGAGGAGTGCTTTCTGCTTCTCACCAGGATTGTTTTAAAGTACTATAATAGTATGTGTATGTCAGAGACTGTGAGAGAATGTCACTGTGCTTGTCTTTAGCTTCTATAATACAGTTGTGCTCCCAAGAAAGACAACTTTATGAAGGTAGGTATGTAGTTAGCAGTTTGTATTTTGTACTCTGTCATTATTGCTATTCCACTCGCCTAATATTTTAAAAAGCAACATCTGTCTTAGTGTTGCTTCCTGCACAGTAAAGAAAATATACATAATTTCTACCATTCCCCTAAAACCATAAAAACTGTTTAGAGGAGTATTAACATCCCTACGCATTTATTTACTGCATTTGATAATTGGGTCGTTGAACTGGTTATTTGACTGTGCCATGACAGCAACACGTGTGGAACACCGTCCTACAGATAAGTCTAAATATAGAACAAGTGTTTACATGCATTTTTTACACAGAGTTTCAGTATAATGAGAAATTTGTACATATATAAAAATGATGGCAAGTTATCAAAATTTTTCCATGTTTAATCTGTGTGAAGAGTACCTGTTTTTTAACGGAAGAGATTCATACATACCTGATAATGTACATCAGCGCAGCAGGAGCATGGTTTGGAGAAACAAAAGAAGCATAGAGCACAAAACAACCTGCATAAAATCCAAAGCATGCCAAGTACAGATCTTTGAAGACATCTTAGATGTTCTGAGCTGTGAGAGTCGCAAATGTTTTTGAGGGCTGGCCTGTGTACACAGAGTATGTAAAGTGCATGAAATTATATTTCCCTATATCTTTTCTCAAATTCCTTAGAACTAAGCTGTATGACTAGTGGCAAAGCAAAGACTGCAGTCAAGAAGAATATAATTATTACACCCTTACCATGCCAGCAAGCCTTTCATATGTCTCCTCTGCAACATGTCAGAATAAGTGGGTTATGTGAGCAAATATTCTTCAGTGCCATCAAAGTTTATATTTCTATGCAGAAATTACTGTTTTATGAAGATAAGTCACATTGCTTCCTCGCCTTCATAATATTCGATTTTTGTCCTGCAGAAAGTGTGTGTGTGTGTGTGTGTGTGTGTGTGTGTGTGTGTGTGTGTGTGTGTGTGTGTGCGCATCTCTGAATATCCATGTTAAGTAGAACTGTTTTATCAAGACTATTTGTTGGACAGAGTTACTTTGAGGTGTAAGATGTTTGCACATTTGTAATTACAAGCACATCCTAAGAAGCCTCATGCATTTGAGACCCTGCTGCCATGACTTGTTTTAAATTGACAGGCTCATAGCGGCATTTGGCACTGATGTTAGACATTTCCATCATTACAGTGCATGACTGTCACATTTTGAGCTATTGAAGAATGAGACATTGACTATGACGGACCTTGCTGAAAAATGCATTTTGTATTACAGATAGAGGTGTAATTTTCAAAGCAGTAAAAAAGAACTAATTTTGTCCTACAAAAACATTAGAAAGCTAAATCTGTACCTTGCTAAAAAGATATGGATATTAATTGATTAGAAGGCTCTTTTCCCTTTTCGTATTCTGTAGGGTTGTAAACATCTTGTCAGTGGCTTGTGTATTCTCCTTTGAGTTTTATGATCGCAAATGTGTACCCCATTGATGAGAATGAGAAACAGGAAGGTAGGTGTTTAAACTGATTACAATTTATGGTACCTGTGTAAGCTGCTTATAGTCAAATGGACAGAAAAAAATAACTTTGTACTATGTGATTTCACATGTTGTTGGCACTTATAGTTGTAACAATGTACATGTCAGTGTAAACATTCAAGCTAGAGCTTTCCTTTAACAACTACACCCATTAACCTGAATGTTTGGTAGTACTGAGGAGTGCGTCTTGACAGGCAGAACTTTACTGAGTTGCTGTTATGAAAACTTGCATCTCAGTGTGGGGAATCTTAATGCATGCTGAGTTACTAGTGTTTAAGACATTAGCAAGTTCTTTAAAGAAAACAGAATTGTGCTACTGTCTTTCCCATTTCATGCTGTTATGTTAAGACATTTTAATGTCTTTCTTCCTTTTATTATGATGTCTATATAACTAATTTTTCTGGAGCTGCTGTTTTAACAGGAGATTATGGAGCTTTGCTGTGAGATCAGATTCTGTTTTCTGTGGAACATTGTGTGGCTTTAACTTATCTCCTCGTAAGTGGCCTATGTACCACTCGTGTGCACCTCATAAGTGGCCTATGTACCACTCGTGTGCACCATGATGGTCAGTAGTTCTTATGCTAAGTACATAGCATAATGCAGTATGTTTATTTTAGGGCATTTACCAGTACAGCTTTCAACAACTCATGAAATTTGTTCATACTTGTAACATGAATATCAGTGTAGCTGCTGAAGTACTGTAATCGTATACAAGAATTTTATTTTGCTTTGTTTTATTTGAAATCAGGGCGTAAGAAAAATGGCGAACAAAACCTGCATCTTCAGTGAAATAATAATGGCCCATTATACCCAAGTATGTTAATTCTCAAATGGACACTAGGCATTTTGTGAATCAGGCTGTCAAGGTCAGATAAAATATTTGTGTTGTAGGTCTGTTTGCTCATGCACTTAGCACTTGTGCCAGAGATTATGCACTGAATGACTTTGTGAAAATAATGCAACAAAAAGTTGAAACATAACCAAAATAAAAGAACCTTTCTTTAGGTGTAAATAAATCCTGATTAATTGGGTAGCATTTTTGGGAGCCTTGAATAACTTGCTTGAAGTTTGGATAGTGTGAAATAGGTAGATAATTGCCTCTACATGTTCCAAGGCATGTCTTGGAAGCCACCAGCAGACATTGATTTTGGAGTAGGACAAACCAAGACTAGAGAGCCAGAAGCTCCTTCAGATAGACTGGACCTAAGCTGCTCAGGGTAGCAGTACCAACATTTTAGATGCCAATCTCTTGACCAAACATATGGTGCAAATCCTGCATGACATGGTGATATGGCAAAAATGTGATGTGCTGGCCAGCATTCTGTCTTTGAATTTTGCACCCTTTTGAGGTGACTTCAGGTTTTATTTGCGAAATCTGAAGTAAAGAGCATTTCAGTAGTGTGCACCACTTTTATGAGACTTTTCACAATGTCAAGTATTTGCTCTGGAGATTATTCTAAAGTGATGATATGAAGAATTTATAACTGTTTTCATATGATCCTTAAGTGACAACATTTTGTCCAATAACTTCGGCTCTTGCATCTTTGATACAGTCTTCAACAGTGGAGACAGAATGCGACTCTATGGACTCTTACAGCTCTGTAGGTAGCGTGATGAAGAGTTCAAGCTGGAAACTGCCCACCGAGCATGCCTTGTGAAGTGAATTGGCAAAGGAAGGTGGGTAAAGGCCCAAAAGGGTATGAAAAGAGAAGAGGAAGAAGACTGAATGCCGCCATTAATGTTTCGCTAGCAGGATGTCGTAACATTTAAAGGGGTTTCTCAAGGCTATGTTTAAAGCTAAGCCTGGACTGGCAAAGATCTTAAAGACCATCGGATGCTCTATTTCAGTACAGTTGAATGTGGACCACTTCTATATAAGATTGCTTAAAATGGAATGTTACAGTTGGATGGCAATTTTCCCAGACATAACTTCTTAAGGATGGTTGTTATTAAAATCACTGCCTTTAGTGATGACTAGAAAACATGTCTGGACTGAAAATTCCAAAGAGAAAAGTTTGGTAAAACCACGATCCTGCTTACAGTATCAGCCAGGGTACAAAATGTATTCTGGACTTCTGAAATGTGTAAAGACTACTACATATCTTTGAGCAAATGTTTCTGACTGAAGATTTTGTTTTCTTTGTGTATGCATTGAATTGTGTTCATAAACATTCAGAAAGACATAGTGTAAGCATTGTGGTACACCAAAAACTTGCTCAGTACAGTGTAATGTGTAAATATTTTATATAGTGCTCCAAATTAAAAAAAAAAAAAAAAAAAAAAAAAAAAAATCTCAGATCCATAATGTGCACAGAATATGAAGGAAAATTTAGCCCAGTACGCTATATACTGTATGATGCCACATGAGCTATTTGAGAGCAGGCATGATAAATACCATAAAGGATACCCATATTGAGCAGGTTGCATTGCAACAAGGGCTTGAATCTATATCTTACATGTGTGAGTTAATAAGACCTAACCTTGTTTGTCCAGTCTTTATTATCTTCGTCTAACTTACAGCCTGAGCTCAGTGATGGGCTGCCTACTTTATTGCATTTGAAAACAGAATATCACTGTATAACAGCATAAAAAAGCTTGTCTGTGCTTTATTTTTATAAGGAATGTTTGTTATAAAAGTCACTGTTACTGCAGTCTAAGATACTCTGCCCCTGTATTTGGATTGGGAGTATTAGTTCTCGTCTCTGTAAAATTCAGTGCAAACATGCTTGAAAAGTCCTTCAGAAGCAAAATGTTCTTTTTTGGGATGCACTTAATTTAACACACATTTTTCTCAAATTTATATAAGGAGTATGACTTCCTCTTATGGACAACCCCCATTAGGAAAGGTTCCCCCTAGAAGATGTGTTAATGGGCTTTGATGCAAAAACAAAAATGTTGCCGTGGATCCCACTTAGCATTTGAGATTATAGCTCTTCATACTTTGCCATTTCCTCTAATTAGTGATGCAGAGGACGTGTTTTTCCATAATAAAGCCTTGCCACAGGTGAGACAGTCTTCCTGTTAGTATCCAGTTATAAATACCAGTACTGCTAATGTGGAAGTTTGATATGATCTGCCCAATTCCTAACCAAAAAGGTCCCATTGTTAATTACCTAGTTAACAGAAAAAAGTATTTATTACATCTAGTAGATGGAGAACTGGAAGAGCTAGGTGGGCCAAAATGCTGTTATCAACCCTCAGAACATATGATGTTCTGTAGTCCTATCTCACCTTCATTCTTACACATTGGTTCAAAGCCGAACCTCGGCTTGACTCAGCCTATTACAAAGTTCAAAGTCTTCTAGTTGGCTTGTGACTAGGTAGGTATCCCATGGTGCACCAGTGTAATCCCCAGATCTCGTTTACCATGTCGACAAGTTCAGATGTGCTTCTTGTTGGCCGTGGCTAAGTTTTAACACTTTTTGCTATTTTTGATATATTACAGCTTGAATTTTCAAGTTATTTGTTTTTTGCTAGGATTAACAGTTGTATGTTTCAGTCTTGCTGAAGTGTTTCTTTCTTTACTTTATATACTTATTGTTGAGAACTGGTTGGCCTTTGGCCTTGTTGTTCTCTTTGGTATCCTGTGTGCCAATTTTTCCTCTTTGTTGTTATTTGCTGTGTTTATTAGCATAGGGAGTTTGGTAGTTTAATAGTTACTACTTAAATATTTAGTGCTTATAGTTAAGGTGTGCGTTTGCCCTCAATTTAACCTTTTCCGTGTACAGTGTTGATTAGTGTGCAGTGTTCATTAGTATTAGAGAGTTAGCATTAGTCTATTTCCACCTAGATATTAGTCCGATATTTACCTATTTAGTTCACAAGGGTTTTTTTCATTTTTCCGACCCTTTTGGTTCTACGACTTAGAATTTGAGTAAAGTTCCACTGAGACAGTTGGACAAATTTGGCTCATACTTTGTGTGTGTGTGTGTGTGTGGTATATTTGGTAGTTTCTGACCTTTAGTCTTCTCCTTTCTAGGTCCGTTTTTAAGTTAGAGGACCTAGTTTTCTCTTTTTTTTTTTCTCTGCTCAGGGCTAGGCCTGTTTGAGTTAGAGGACCTAGCCCTTGTTGTGTTTGGGTCTTTTTGCTGCTTCTCTGGTACCATGTCTAAAGAGGCAAAAGATCATAAACCATCAGGGTTTAAGAAATGTTTAAAATGCTCTCAGAAAATGTCTATTATTGATGGCCACAGTAATTGTGTGTATTGCCTCGGAGCCATCCATCTGCAAGAAATGTGTTTGTTTTCCCATTCTTTCAGTTCCAGGGTCTTGCAGGAGCAAAAGAATAAACTAATATTAAAAGGTCTCCTCAAGCCATCTTTCAAGGAAAACTTGGCCAGTTCGTCGTCTTCCTCCATATCTCATGCATCTAGAAAAGAAAAGGCAAAATCTTCCAAGAGGCATTCCCCAGGCCATCTGGTGCTTCAGAACCGCCTCCTAAAATCGCTAAACCAGACAAGTTTTCTCCCTCCTCGGCTGCACTGATCTTGGAACCAATCAAGGCCATTGATACTATGACTCCAGTGTCAGCCCCATGTATTTAGGAGAAGACTGATGATAGCAACCATCAGAGCTGGTCCAGAGATACATTGCCGGTCTCACCAACTTTTAAGGTCCCCTATCTTACAGAGGTCCAGATCTCCCACAACTGTCTTCCAGATCTTCAGAAGAAGATGTGGAGGGAGTAGTGCTGAGACTCCTGAATCGTTTGCCTTGCCAAAAATGCTGTTGGCTCTGACCCAGTCGGTCCCAGAGCCATTTGAGTCCATTTCCCCTGCTGTGCTTCCTCCGAGTCGTGCTGGGCTTTCGGAGCTGGAGTGTTCAGTACCGCTGGTTGTGGAACCCTTGATTCCACCTCCCACAGAGGCTGTCTCGGTGCTGAGTTCTGCTCGACACCTTCGGTGCTGTCTGGGGTGTCTAGGAGCCGAAGCTGCCCAGTTGGCCCCAACAGGGACACTTGGAGCCAGACTACTTCAGTTCTGAGTCTCCCTCTCGGTGCATTGGCTAGGATGAGCTCTGATCTTATGTCTGTCTCGGAGCCGATGGCTCTGGAGCCGATAACGTCCTCTGTCTCCTCGGAGCTGAGGAGGTCTTTGGAGCCAGAGAGGTCTGCCTTCATGATGATGTGGAGCATGATGTCCCCCTCATCAGCTCTACCCAGGGGTACCAGAACTCTTTGCCCCTCGGGCACTGACCTCCATCTCAGCACCTACTCCCTCTTTCGACAGCGGAGACCTGCAGCCCAGCCTCGGGGACCCCCCAGCTGCTGGCCCCCACTCTTCCGAGACCTCCCCGGAATATCCTTCTGAGGAGCCCCCACGGAAGAAGACCTGCAAGAGGAAGCATGTAGACTCCTAGGATGAGTCTCTTACCTCTGGCACTGACCTCGAGGAGTCAGAATGGTCCCCCAAGTCATCCTCTGATGATGTCTCTTGGGTCTCAACATTCAGCCTCTTGAGTGTCTCCACCTCAACATCCAGACCTTGTTAGCCGAAAGGTGTGGGAGACTCCTGATGCCATGGAGCCTGTCCTCAGGAGACCCAATAAATTTTTGTCCAAGGGCATTACTGTAGATGCCATGTTGGTGGTGGCAGCCACTAAGAAGGAACTAGCAGAAAATTCTTCTGTCCATCCATCGAACAAGGAGTCTCGAACGATGGATAGATACAGGAAGCGTATCTTCATCAGTGGCATTCACACTCATATCGCTAAACTACCTAACACATTTTACAAGGCTTCAGAGAGATCTCCTTAAGGAGTTGGGAGAGACTCTACAAGGTACATCTACTGAAGGAGTCCCTAATAAGTGTCTGCTCAGTTGTCCACCTTGAATTCCATTGTTATCTCCTTCATGAGGCTGATTTCTTATGCAGCCGATGGAGCGAGCAGGGCAGCGGGTTCAAGAGTTTCCCTTAGGAGGCACTCCTGGATGCGCTTGTGTAATTTTGCAGAGCCATTCAAGTCTACCTTTACCAATGCCCCCTTTGACGGTTATTTCTTGTTTGGACCCAATGTAAAAGACACACTCACCAGGTGCGAACAAGAAGGGGAAAACGTTGTCTGCCATGGAAGTACATTTTACCGTCCCCTCTAGACCGTACCGCAAGGGTCAGAGAGGTGGTAAGATGTGGTTTAAGAAGTCCCAGAGGTTTTTCCTGGATGGACAGGGTGACTCCTCCTTCAGAGGAGGAGGAGCAAATGGTAGACGTCGCCCTAGATGCAGAGGTGGACCGCAAAACCAGGGAGGCTGTGATTCGTTTCGAAATCGACCCTATCAGCACTCCTGATGTGGGGCCCAGCTGTGCTTCTCTGGAGCCAGTTGGGGGTCGCATTTCTTTGTATCCAGAAGCCTGGCTAAGCATAACTCGAGATAAATGGGTACAAAGAATTATCACCAGAGGTTATTCCATACCCTTTTCTCTTCCACCTCATGTTCCCAAGAGGACCCCGGATGTTCCACCCAATCACAGGGATCAAGCAACTATAGAAGTAAACAAGTTGCGTGCAAACAGAGTCATCCAAACCATCCTCGCAGACCAGGTAGGATTTGGAACTTACTCCAGATTCATTTTAGTGCTAAAACATACAGGGGACTGGAGGCCCATCTTGAACCTCAGCAAATTTAACAAATACGTAAAGAGGGACAACTTCTTGATGGTGACACTGCAGTCTGTACTCCCTCTATTAGGGAAAGACACTTGGATGTGCTCCATAGACCTCAAAGATGCTTACTACCACATAAAAATGGACAGAGCCTCGATGAGTCATCTACGCTTTTATCTGGGAGCCAGCCACTACTAGTTTCGTGCTCTGCCCTTTTGGTCTCACCACAGCCCCCAGGGTGTTCACCAAGTGTATGGCAGTAGTGACAGCTCACCTCAGACATCTAGGATTCCAAGTGTTTCTGTACCTGGATGACTGACTCCTGACCGCCTCTACCAGGCATCTACTTCTTCAAACTAGAGATTCCACTATCCAACTTTGTGCCCAGTTGGGGATTACTATAAATTGGGAAAAGTCTGCCTTATCACCCTCTGTTTGTGATTTTTATATGTATATTTTTATATATCTCATCCAGAAATAGACACAGTCGCCATGTTAGCTCGTCTTCCAGCAGAAAGAGCACAGAACCTCATACAACAAGTCCTTTGTCTACTCCCCCTAAGGAAAGTCAAGGCAAAGACGGTGCTGAAACTCTTGGGGACCAT
Organism: Protopterus annectens; assembly: GCF_019279795.1. Taxonomy (NCBI): domain Eukaryota; kingdom Metazoa; phylum Chordata; order Ceratodontiformes; family Protopteridae; genus Protopterus; species Protopterus annectens. Next base: position 944,957,083 of record NC_056728.1, read on the forward strand.
GGCCTCCACCATATTGCTAGTCCCTCTTGCCAGATTGCACATGTGGATTCTTCAATGGCTGCTATCGTCCCAGTGGTCCTTTTAACAACTGTCTCTATCTCACCACATCATTTTAACAGAGTCCTGCAAAATGGACCTCCGTTGGTGGATCCAACCCAGCCAACTAATGACAGGCACCCCATTCCTTCCTCGCCAACCCATTGCTACTGTGACCACAGATGCCTCACAGGGTGGTGACATTGTGGCATTATCTAGGCAGGACTGTCCAAGGCACATGGCAAGATCACAAGGCTCACCTGCATATCCATGTTCTAGAGATGAGGGCGGTGCTTCTGTCATTGCAAGCACTCCACGACCTTCTTCCTGTTGGGACGGTAGCAATACAATCGGACAACATGTCAGTGGTATGGTATCTCAACAAACAAGGTGGAACCAGATCTTACCCTCTTTGTTGAGAGGCTATTCGTGTTTGGAAATGGGCAATATCTTCCCAGTGCTTTCTAGTGGCAATGCACATCCCAGGGACAACCAACGTGATGGCCAACACTCAACCATGCAATCTTGATGCCACACGAGTGGTCTCTGAAGCAGGAATTAGCATCTGCAAATAGGGAGACCCTTGCTGCAATTTTTTTTTTTTTTTTTTTTTGCCAAATGCAGCAGCTACTTTTCCCTTATCCCCCCTCTGGGAGAGTCACCGAGAGACGCACTTGTTCATGATTGGCCCCTGGCTCTCCTTTATGCTTTTCCCTCCTTTCCTCTCATATCCAAGGTGATTCAGAAAGTGAAACAAATTGAGTCTCATCACTCCTTATGGCCTCGTCGGGTTTGGTTCCCCTTTCTCGGGCCTTGTCTACTAGACAATCCATGGACTCTGGACCCAGTGCCAGATCTCTTGACACACATGTCAGGCTCTCTACACCCTCAATTTGACAGCATGGCTGCTCCAATTCCATCCCTAGTTAGGCTTCATGAATTTTCACCTGCTGTGACCCACATCCTCACATCTTCTCACAAATCCTCCATTAGAAAGTTATACACCAGCAAATGGAGAAGGTTTTCTATCTGGGCTGAGGAAAGGAATTTTGACCCTAACACTGCATCCATTCCAGTGGCTTTAGAATATTTGTTTTTCACCAGGGTTCTGCTGCTGCCACAATTAGGGTTCAGTTGGCAGCAATATCAAATTTTCATTTGGGTCAACATGAGTCTAATCTGATGTCACATAGATTATGTAAAACCTTCCTTAAAGGTGCTACTTTTCTGAGTCCTCCCTTTCAGGAACCAGTAGCATCATGGGATCTAAACTTCGTCCTATCCAAGTTAACATCTCCACCCTTTGAACCTGCTCATTCGTGTTCGTTGAAGTTTCTGTCTTGGAAGACTTTGTTTCTGGTGGCCATCACATCTGCTAGACCAGTATCAGAGTTACAAGCACGGTCTATCAAGCCCCCTTATTTGATTTTCCACAAAGATAGAGTATCTCTTCGAATGAATCCACCTTTTGTCCCTAAGGTGTGCTCTGATAATAACTTTAACCAGTCTATAGAGCTGCCGGTGTTCTTTCCTAATCATTCCAATGCAGCAGAATACAGATTTCATCAGTTGGACATTCACATACAATTACAGTTCTATCTGCACCCGACCAAGGAATTCAGGAAGTCAGACCAATTTTGATCCTTCCAACTCCAGATAAGGTCTTCCAGTTTCCAAAGTGACCCTTTCAAACTGGATTTCCAGTTGTATATCCTACATTTATTCTGATGGAAAGCCTTTACTGTTCAAGATTAAGGCTCATTCTATAAGATCCCAGTCTACTTCTGCAGCCTTTCAAGCCAAGGTTCCAATTGATAATATTTGTGGGGTTGGGAGAGTGGCCTAATGGTTAAGGTGTTTGCCTTACAAACACAAGGTGCAGGGTTTGAGTCTCACAAGTGATAATTGGCTAGGCTTAAAATGGCTCACAAGGGCAGTTAGCTTTGTACTAATCTATGAACAACCTGGGCTAACCCTCAGACTTTTGTATTACTCATTACAAATTGGATTTGACCTCTAGGGTTAGAGCCTCCTTTGGTTCCATGGTACTCAGGAGTATTCTTCCATGAGCCACCTAAGAATAAGGTGCTAGGGACGCTGTCCCATGTGTAAAGAATGAAGGTGAGATAGGACTACAGAACATAAAGAAGTTATGTACTCGCCATAACGTTCCATGTTTGTAGTCCATCTCGCCCTTCATTCTTACGAACCCACCCTCCTACCCCCATCCTGGAAGGATCTGGAGACAGAAAAATATGTCATAACTGGTGGGGACCTTTTATTATTGTTCTTTCTGGATAGTTTTTGTTCTGTTTTTCTATAGTTTAGCAGCAAACAAGATCTGGGGATTGTACTGGTGCACCATGGGATACCTACCTAGCCACGAGCCAACTAGAAGACTTTGAGCTTTGTAATAGGCAGAGTCGGAGCTGAGGATCAGCTCTGAACCCGGGTGTAAGAATGAAAGGCGAGATGGACTACAAACATGGAACGTTATGGTGAATACATATTTTATTTTTTGTGTCATGGGGGATTGGAGTACTCAAGCCTTTATAGCTCAATATTCTTATTGTTGCCCTAAAACTGTGAAATGATGAACAGAAAATTAAATATCTCTCAAAAACCTTACTCGGGGAATCTGTGTCAAAGTTGAAAATAATCCAGGGCAAAAAGACCGTATTAGGGAACATTTAACTATAGGTGTTATTCATCTGAAAAAAAATAATTTTATTATGTGCATTTTTTTAATTAATGTCTGTAAATATAATGAATTACATAATTAATTGACTGTAATGCTCACTGTTTACTCAAAGTATACACAATTTATAGATAGATTTAGATAGGATAGAGTAGATTTAGGTGAAATGAGATACTGGACAGCTATGAAATAAATATACAGATAACTGTTTAAGATATGTAATAAAATTTAAAAGCTGATTTGGCTACAGTGTAAGAATGACTAATGGAATATGTGGAGAAGGAACAAGAACTGAAATTCTCAATGTAAACAAGGGTGATCCTGTACATGTGTACCTTGCAGGTCAGTTCACGCAGCCGTTGGTGTGGTGTGGGCGTGACTGGCATGATTGACATGCATAATGCATACAATTTACCCTTTTCCTCAATGTAGTGCAATTTCGGAGTTGGTATATTAAATTTGCAGGTGATGTGGGGGGTGCAGGGGGCATAGCCCCCTGCAAAAATGTAAACAAAAAAAAATACATTAGGAAATTGTAGTGCCCCCTCGAGCTATTGTAGTGCCCCCTCGAGCTAAGTGCTGAATACCAGATGAATATTCATGGGGCCACTGAAGATATCAACATGAATATTCAGGATTTAGGCTGGAATTGCTACCGCGTACCCAGTGTGGTACTAGTGTACATGGTTGCCTAAACAAGTGTGTAGTATTAGTAGATTAACTGTCTGCATTTACAATATTAGAAAGGCAGCTGCTGGAGCATTATCTTAGGGAGCTAGGTACTTTCATTTTGTAAGCTGTCCACTATGACCATAATTTTTCCACTTTGCACAAAAATTATTTGATGTAGCGCATTTGATCTGAGTGGATGTGTGATAACATGCTAACAATGTCTAATTTCCTCCAACCATTATTTGAGAAGTTGCCCATAGAGTAGAATGCAGCATTTTGTTCCTCAGCAGCTGAATTATTTCATTAGAATGCAATGATATTGTACCAAACTATAAGGAAATTAAATAAATTATTTTCCATTAATTCTAGCTTTATGCAAGTTATTTAGATGAGGGTTCTGTCTCTTTGAATCACTGACTGTAACACTCACTGACTGTAACACCCACAGAGTTAACACAAAACTTGGTAGTCTTACGAAGTGGATATTAATAACATCAAGAAAAAGGGATACATTTATAATCAAATTCTATCAAAGACTTTGGAGTAAATTGTAACTGTGTATAAAAAAGGGATTTTATCTGAATAGCTCCATAAGGCAACTGGACATTTACATGGGAGACAGAATATGCAGGCATTAGTTTACTAGCATTCATTTTTCTCATAGAAAATAGGGCCCAGGCTTCATCCCTTGTTATGGACCAATCTGAAGTTGTTAATCTTTTTCCTATTCATCACTGATGGGTTCGGTTCTGAGCACTCGGAACAGATTCGGCCTTATACCAAGCTCGCGTGCACCAAAAACTCTCGAGCTAAGCTGCTACCGACAATGCCCTTTTCCCAGTTACCTCAGATCTCGTTTGCCGCACAGCCATATAGCAGCATTTCACCGAGCTCTCCAGCTAAGTATTGTGTTTTTTTTCAAAATTTATAGTATTTTGTGAGTTTTTTCATCTCAAACTCTTCTATTTCTTGATATCTTATTCAGCTGTACCCACAGGTATCCCTTTTTTGTACCATCATTGGTAAATGCCCTTTTTACCCTTGTGGTCCTCTGAATACCATTGCTGGTATTTCCTCTCTCTCTTGCCTTCCTTTCCTTACTTTGGTTAGTTGTGTCGTTATATTGTGGATAGAATATGTCTGAAAAGAAGGGGACTTTGGGGTTTATGTCTGAAAAGAAGGGGACTTTGGGGTTTAAGCATTGTTCTTCCTGCAATGGTAAACTCCCAAATAGTGATCTTCAAGAGGAATGTGTATACTGTTTGTGGGTTCCATGCTTATCTGTGAAACCTCCCTGTGACATTTGTGCCAGTTTCAGTCCGTGAATGCTGAATAAAAAGAATAAACTAATTCTCAAAGGCCTGCTGCCTTCTTTTTCTGAGGCTATTTCTGTGTCAGAGGTCTCAACCCTTCCATCTATGAACAAAAAATGTCCTCATTCTGACCCCTCTTCACCGGCCGGTGATAGGTACAAGCCTCATAAGCATAGGACTTCCATGGAGCACAGGATTGCCTCCTCGGTTCTGAGCTTGGCTCCAGTGGCCCCTACAGAGATTGCCATGACTTCCTCATCAGTGCCACTCTCTGCACCAACGTCTTACTGTGGTTTTGGCTCTGACCATATTGCCTGCCATTCCCTCGGCACCAACATCACTCCTTTCTATCCCAAGATTGGTACAGACGACCTCTTCGGAGCCGATAGTGACTTCCACTCCAGCTATTGCTTTGGCTCCAGGCCCGCTCTCTGCACTGATAATCCCTCTTTTGCCTGTTTCAAAACTGGAATCCTTGGTGCCAACATTTACTACACCATGGACCCAGTACTCCCCATCCTTGGATCCATTTGCTGGACAAGCCTTTAGCCCCTATTTGGACCGAGCTGACTCCCCCTCAGGTGTGTTGGTAAGGTCCACCAGGAGCCTATCTGAGTTGGATGTGGTGTGCCTCTTTGATCAGCTGCTGACAGCCATGGTGATTACAGATTTTCTTAGAACCCACCCCACTTCGGGTTTTGGTTCCATTGCCCCTGCGACTCCCTCGTATTCTCCTCCCTTGGACCCTTTGGTTCCGAGGTCCATAGCTCCGATGTCTGTGGGAGGACTCCTTTTCTCGGTGCCAACAGTGACCTTGTCTGAGGCTCCAAGGCCCCTTTGGGTGTTTGTTCTTTTGGAACCAACCCTTCCTCAATCTCATGCTTGGGGGGGGGGGGGTGGAAGCCTCAGTTCCAGGTACGGCTCTGGTTGTTTTGCCGGCTCCATCTTCGGATCCAAGGGTGACTCCTGCCTCTATTTTGCTTGAGGCTCCATCCCCGGGAGTTGGCCGCATGGAGTGGGGTGTGACTCCGGTTCCGAGATTATCTTCCTCTGTTCCGGGCTCCTATTCCTCTTAAGGTGGGCTTGCCTTCCATGTGATGGAGAAGGTGCTTACTTTGGGAAACAATCCTGTTACGTCGGACCTTCCCCCTGCTCCTTCTGAGCTGCAGCTATCACAGGCCACCCCCCCAGGACAATGAGAGCACAAGCCTCAGGAAACCAGTGTACAGGGTAACCCCCTTTTGAGTCTTCTTCAGATGCTCCCACTGAAGAACCCCCTCAGAAACGGATGTGTAAGAGGAAACACATGGACTCCTCAGAGGAGTCCCTTACTGAAGATGAGGACTCTGATGATGGGGGAAGGGTCCCCACGATCACCCCCTGACTATGTCTCCTTTGGAGACATCCTGGAAATTTTGAGGCAGAGGGGTGACTGGAAGCCCTCCAACCCTTCCTCGGAGGAATCCGTATTACTGCAGGGCTTCCACTCTCGGCCCTCTACTTCTTGTGTGACCCCCCCCCCCCACCAATGAGTTAGTCAAGCTTATTGTGCAGCGGGCATGGAAGAACCCTGATACCATCGAGGCCATTCCTCGGAGATCAGACAAAATACTCTTCCCCTCCTGAGGATCAGCCCCATTGGTCTAGAGGCTTACCAGTAGATGCTATGGTGGTGGAGGCTGCCACGAAAAAGGACCTTGCGGTGGAAAGTCCTGCTGTCCACCCACCCAACAGAGTCCCAGGTGGTGGACAGATTAGGGAAGTGAGGTTTTGCTGCAGCGACCTTTGCTGTTAGGTCTCTGAACTTTTTGGTGCATTTTACGAGGCTCCAAAGAGATCTCACCACGGAACTCTCTGGAACCCTCGCGGGTCAAGTTGCGGATGGGGCACGTGGTAAAGTTGCTTCCCAACTTGCCACCCTAGAGTCGATTTCCAACTCGTCCATGAGGTTGCTGTCCCACGCAGGTGCAGTTTTGAGACATCATGCCTGGATGCGCATTTTGTGACCTTGCGGACTTCAAGTCTTCCTTTTCAGATGCCCCTATCAAACCGTCAGCTTTGTTTAGTTCTAAAGTGAAGGACACATTAGCTAGGTGCGAGCAGGATGGAAAAACCTAGTCTGCCATTGACCTACATTTTTCCAAGCCTCAACACTCCTTTTCCAGGAACCAGAGGAGTGGAAAGATGTGGCACAAAAGTCTCAAGGGCCTTTCCGTAGTGCACATGGCGAGGACTCCCCCAGAAGCAGACGGGGTTCCAATAATGGAAGACACCCCTATTGGGGCAGAGGGGTCCACAAAGTCAGGACTCCAGGGATTCTTGATCCAGACGACTGTATCAGTGTTCCTGAAGCATTGCCCAATTGCTTTCCTCTGGAAGCAGTCGGGGCTCATTTTGCTCTGCACCAACATGCCTGGCACTGTATTACAAATGATCAGTGGGTGCAGAGAATAATTTCCAGAGGTTACTACATCCCTCTAATCTCTTATCCAAGACCCCCAAAATCCCTTCCCAATGTTCCACCTAGTCAAAGGGAAGAGGCAGCTTCAGAAATAGCAAAGCTGTGTATAAAACAAGTCATCCAGCAAATTCCCCCAGACCAGTGCAGATACGGGTTTTTCTCAAGATTCTTTTCGGTGCCAAAAAAGACCAGGGACTGGAGATCAGTTCTGGATCTCAACCAACTAAACAAGTCAGTAGTTCAGACCAAATTCTGCATGGTCATGATACAATCCATTCTCCCTTTTCTTCGGGAGGGTGTGTGGATGTGCTCGATAGAGCTCCGGGATGCGTATTGCCACATCAAAATGGACAAGTGCTCCAGGAGTCTCTTTCGCTTCCGGCTGGGAGCTAATCATTACCATTTCAGAGCCCTGCTATTCAGTCTCTCGACGGCACCCAGAGTATTCACGAAATGCCTAGCAGTGTTGACAGCACATCTGAGACTTCAGGGATTCCAGGTGTTTCCGTATCTAGACGATTGGCTCCTCTCTGCCCCCACCAAGAGTCTACTGGTCAGGGCCCTCCACTACACTCTAGCACTAGCAGAGTTCCTAGGCATCACCATACACTCTAGCACTAGCAGAGTTCCTAGGCATCACCATACACTGGGAAAAATCCAACCTTAATCCCACCCAGCAATTGGAATTTATAGGGGCAGTATTCATCACAAGCCAAGTCTCTCTTCCTCCTCGCACACTTCAGAGATTAAGGTTACAAGTACAAGTGATACTCTGTCAAAGGAAGGTGTCTGCAAGGGAAGTTCTACAGGCTCTGGGGTCTATAGCGGCAACCATCCCAATTGTTCCCCTAGCCAGATTGCATATGAGACTACTACAATGGCTTCTTTTGTCCCAGTGGGTGTCCAATCTTCTTCCCCTGAGCTCACAGATCCTCATCACCAACTCCTGAAAACAAGATCTCCTCTGGTGGATGAGAACAGACAAAATTCTTTGTTGCCCCTTCCAGACTCCCCAACCCAATGCCACGGTGACCACGGATGCTTCCCTGATAGGTGGGGGGACCACTTCCGGGGAAAGATAGTCCAAGGCACGTGGTCCAGCCTTGAAGGTCAACTTGCATATCAGTGTCCTGGAGTTAAGAGCGGTGTTAGTGTTGCAGGCATTTCATCCGCTCCTTCCGTCGGAAACTATTGCAATCCAGTCGGACAATATGTCCGTCGTCTGGTACATAAACAAACAGGGAGGGACCAAATCCTACCCCCTATGCCGTGAGGCCATGAGAATTTGGCATTGGGCAATAGCTTCCAACCGCTTTCTAATCGCAAAGCATATCCCAGGGAGCTCCACTGTGAATGCAGACAGACTGAGCAGATGCATCCTCCATTTACACAAGTGGTCTCTCAACCCGAATGTGACAGCAGAAATATTCAGCCTTTGGGGCCAGCCTTGCTGTGATCTTTTCGCTTCTCCCTCAGACAAAAAATGCAGCAGCTACTTTGCCCTCTTCCCCCAGACGGGGAGTCACCAAGAGATGCTCTGACTTTTATGATTGGCCTGTGGGTCTCCTCTGTGCTTACCCTCCTGTACCTCTGTTTCTAAGGAAAGCCATTTGGTTGAGATGCAAAGTAATCCTCATTGCCCCTTTCTGGCCTCGTCAAGTGTGGTTTCCCTTCCTCCGACCTCACCTGTTACAACCTCCTTGGATCCTGGACACTCATCAGGACCCAATATCTTACCCACAAGGGATGACTCCCCACAAATCTATCCATTCTCAAGCTGACAGCTTGGCTCCTCCACTTTTGCTAGTTGCCAGGCAGGAAACCCTCTCCTCATCTGTCAGAGATATTATTCTGGCCTCCCAGAAACCATCCACCAGAAAACTTTACAGAGACAAATGGAAAAGATTAGCTATCTGGTCTCATAATCGGATGTTAAATCCTTTTTCAACCCCTACAGCTGCTATTCTTCATTATCATTCTGAGTTGTTTGACAATGGGGCATCAGCTTCCACCATTCAAGTCCATTTAGCAGCTATTTTCAGTTTACATAATGGTTCAGATGAGTCCCTCTTATTTCCACCTGACTTTGCAAGGCTTTTCTCAAGGGAATTTTCCTTAGCAGACCACCTATCAGGTGGCATGTGTAGGCATGGAATCTCTCCGGGGTTCTCCAGTCTGTCTCTCTACCCCCCTTTGAGCCAGCTGCGACGTGATCTAAAATTCCTGTCATGGAAATCTTTGTTTTTGGTGGCGGTCACTTCAGCCAGACAAATATCTGAGTTTACAAGCCTTATGCATCAAGAGCCCATACCTGATCTTCCATAAGGACAGAGTATCACTTCGTATTAATCCATCTTTTCTCCCCAAGGTGGTTTCTGACCTCTCTGTTAACCAGACCATTGAGTTCCCTGTATTTTTTCCAAATTATTCAAACCAGGGAGAATACTACCTGCATTCATTGGATGTTCATAGACCACTACGTTTCTACTTGGACAGAACCAAGTCCTTTCACAAGTTGGGCCAACTTTTCATTTCATTTTCTGGTCCTAGAATGGGGTGCACTGTATCTAAAGTTACTTTGTTAAAATGTCTCAGCGATTGCATTACCTTCTCATATTCTTTTACGAATTAATCCAAGCCTGCTCAAATCAAAGCTCACTCAACTAGGGTTATCGCAGCTTCTGTTGCCTTCCACTCCAGGGCTTCCGTGGATGACATCTGTGCAGCAACCATTTGGGCTAAACACCATACCTTCATCAAGCATTACAAATTGGATCTGATCTTCAGGGGAAGAGCGGCCATAGACTCAGTGGTTCTCAGGAATGTACTTCCATAAGGGCCACCCAGGTACTCCAAGTAGCTTGGTATTCTGTCCCATCAGTGATGAATAGGAAGAAGATTAACAACTTCAGATGAAGAAGCTATGTCTTATAATAACATTCCATCTGAGTTGCTGATCTTCTTCCAGTCATCACACCCTCCCACCGACCCCCTCCAAAGGCTCCTGGTGGATCTTCTGGGTCCTTGTGGTGTTTCAGGGTTTCTGTGCAGAGATGGCCTCTGCCTTCCTGTTTCCTTCTATATGTTGCATGCAAACTCGATCTGAGGTAACTGGGAAAAGGGCATTGTGGGTAGGAGCTTAGCTCAAGAGTTTTTGGTGCATGCGAGCTTGGTATTTAGGCCAACTCTGCTCCGAGAACCCATCAGTGATGACTGGAAGAAGATCAACAACTCTGATGGAACATTATGGTAAGACATAACTTCTTTTTTCAATTGCTGTGTCATGTATGTCGTTGTACATGTTTCCATTGGTGAACTGAACTCAGTGATGCTCCATGGGTAACTCCTTGTGTTTTTTTTTTTTTTTTTTTTTTTTAAAGTTGCACCATCCGTGACACTTCAGTGTGTAGCACTATCTCATATTAAACACCTGTACCTTATCTCACATTAAACACCTGTACCTTACTTCTGGGTTTTATTGTAATGTATTTTGTAATGATTACATTGAATATTTCTGTAATGGATGTCTTTTTAATATATATCATGATTATGTTGTACAGCTTTGTATTGAAGATCATGAATATTTTTGTATTGTGATGTTCTATGTGGAGATTTTCTCCCTGGCTTCCACTGAAAAGAGGCAATTTTTACCCAGTTGGACTTTTCCAGTAAACAAATTAATAAATGGTAACATGCTGCTCTCAGATCAGTCTGGCATACAAAGGTTATAACTACTTAAAAAGAGGCAATCATACTTCTTGACTTGTGTAGCTGTAACTAAGCAGTCACTGTTTTAAAAGGTGGATGCCAGCAATTATTAGTAACTATCTTTACGCAAGTGCCATGTATATAATAAATAGCCATCTGCAAACTTTTGTTTTGAAATCAGTGCAATTCTTTACTAAAGAAAATTGACCATATAGCTTAAAATAAAAAACGAACATGCAAGGACAATGTAACAGTTTTGAAGAGATAGTTAGACTGATTTTACCACTACTGGTACTAGCTGAAGCTAACTGTAATCTACTTACCCATGGTTTATATGACCATGTGGTACTTGCAAAAGATAAACAGGTAAAATTTATAGATGTGAGCTCACCCAGGCTTGTTAATATTTCACCAAGCACTCCATGAGGAAAGTACAGTCAGACTGGATCAACTGTTGAGCAAATTTTTGAAGTGATCCCTTTACTTGAAAACTCCAGAGTGATATCCTAGAGTGAGTTATTAATGGTAAAATTCTGAATTAGTTGTAACACTAAATACCCTTATGACCTGGCCAGTTAAACCCCCCCCCTTGTTGAGATTAATTGGATACCAACAAACTGTAACATATTAGTAATATCTTCGTTCTTATAACTAATTCTGTTTGATAAATATTCCATATTGGGCGGTCTCTTTGTATTTAGTCAAATCTAAAAATGTTATTGAAAACAGAATTAAAATGAGTCACAAATCATAAAAAAATCAGTAGTATTGTTTAAACCAATAAAAGCCTCCAGGGAATGTTTAGCTCCATGTCACATAAAATGAAAAAAAAATACCCCAAATAAAATTAAACCAATATAATATCTGTTTAAAATATTCTGAGGTATATACAAATACCCTTTTCCAGTGAGTTAGCATTAAATATGTATTGGTGGGTGCTCTGCCACCCCTGTTTTACTAGCACAGCTCCAGGACTATTAAGTCTCCCAATGCCTTGTGCGTTATTTTTAAAGTAGATTACACAATAACTAATGCTGATCCCTAATGGCACTCTTCATTTATTTATTTTATTATTTTATTTTATTTTATTTTACATTTGTTAACCGGGCTAGTCTAGCTGGATACATATCCTTTTTCAGTAGAGGCCCGAGGAGAAAAGCTCCAACATAATGGTTAATACAAGTTAAAAAAAGAGGGTACATGTTAACAAATACAAGAAGAGAGAAAATTTTCATAGATGTTAAATAAGACAACAGAACAATCAGCAGGTTATACACAGCAGAGATTTCTTATATACTAATAGTATATTGACTAATACAAGAAATAAACACGTTTAAAATCTATCAACCAAATTGTAAACATCTACATAGGGAAACAAGGACTAAGGAGATATGGGATTAGAAGGATTTGAGATATGTATGTATTTCATATTCTGGGGGTGCACAGTATTGCTTGTTATGAAAGGAATTTGAGCAGATGAAACATCACCCAGTGGTGACTAGACAATGTATAAAGATGCTTTGTGTTTTATACTTGTTTTCCAAGACCACAGTGTACAGCATTTCTAAATGCCTGCAGTATAGTGCATTCTTCAGGTATGTAGGTTTGACTGATCTGTTTATTCTATTTGCTTAAATTAATGCACATTTCCAGAATACAGTAGACATATTTTGCTAATGTGTTTTTTGTAGCTGCATAAAACAAGAAACTTAGAACGTTAAGAAATAATTTACATCACCACTCAGAACTTGTCTATTATGGCATTTCCTAGTCAAATCTTAATGTTCTTGTTGAGGTATTGGCCAGCAAGTTTGCTGCAAATTTCTCCCCTGAAATGAATATCCCCCATCCCATGAGTGTTGGAGTCCCTTCCCTCCCCCTCACAGACACACACACACACACACACACACACACACACACACACACACACACACACTTTTTCTGTGGACTATATCTTTAAAGTGTTCTCCAAAACCAAATATACTACTTCAATGGGTCCAGCCATCATCTTGGTCATCTTATAAACAGTCTCAAGCAGGCCCTTTTTAAATTGCTCAGCCTAAGCCTTACCACAGGCTATGTTCCTGAATAATAATGCACTGTGGTAGTGATGGCTCTTCCTAAGGGTGGCCCCACCACTGACCCTAAGAAGTACAGACTCATTAGCCTCAACATTCTTGTTGGCAAAGCAATCACTGACCTCAAAAAAGCAGGACATTTAAAATTCAAGTCATGCTCAATCTGCTACAATTCAAATTTGTTAAAGGTATGTCATGCTGTCTTGATCATGTGAACATCTTTGAAAAGGTACCTTAGTCTGTGAACAGTGGACACAGTGTTCATGGTACCTCCCTGGATCATACTGGAGTCGCACCTTCACGCACACAGTTTCCTTGGACCGTATGTTTAAAGTGTTCTGTTTTCTTGATATGGCAAATACTGTAGTCAACATTAGTACAATACTTCTTATTTTATGCCAGGGAATATGTAAAACTATAAAAATGATGACCCTGTGAGATGTATTCACAGGAGAATGCACAAGCTCCAGTGTTCAACAACCCAGAACGTTTTTATTGTAGCAATGTTAAGTGCTTTTTTCACAAATAAGACTCTGATCCATCATAGGGTCTTGGTTTTTATAGCTAACAGATTTTTACTGTTGGTGACCTACCTGGTACAACAGTTTTTTAACAAATTAAGCTAAGTGGAGAGATGTTCAGCAACCAGTACCTCCCCTTGCTCTGGAATAGTTTCCTTGTATATCAAGGAGTTCCATTCCCAGTCTGCCTTCAAACAGTACTCAGACAATGGGATGGGTACCCTGACATATAGTCTGGGACTTGCAGGCCTTGCCCTCCTTGAACAGGTTGGTAGAGTCTGCGGGTGTTCATTGGCAAAGGCACATGACCTCTGCTCTAATAGTTGTGTAGTTTCTATGATTCCTGTGTTAGTGCATTTTATTCTACGATCTTCTACTTGCATGTATATGTTCTAGAGTTTATTCTCCTGGGCAGTCTGAAAATGGACCGTGAAATTCATACTCTCTTTTTAATTTCTTCTATTTTTTTAAGTAAACCTCAAGTTAAATAAAAAACACTAACTAGAATTTTGTGTGAGCTTTATCCTTCCTCTCTCCTCTCCAGCTAAATATGCAATCTTGGACTGTTTGTAGCACCAGTGAGTAAATTATAGTTAGTAATGAGGCAATTTGCGGGTTTTGCCATTTGTACTGTTATTTCTGCAAGTCTGGTCAATCGACATAGAATGTCGTGGTTTACATTCTAAATCCCTTTTTAACAGTTGCATTGTGGCAGCCACCAAAAAAAAGCTTAGTTCTCTTGTATTTTATTTTTACTTTAAAATTGTAAATCCCAGGCATCAAATGAATACAGGGCAAATATTTCACTAGTATGACTTTAATATGCTAACAAACATCTCTAGACTAATTAAAAAGTAATGCCAGTCTGAACTTGGATGTGACATAGCATGGTAATTAATAGGCTTTCCTCTTTTTCTACTTCTCAGAATAACAGGTCATGGCTCTTCAATCCATGACCTGTTACTGTATGTGGTAATAAGATAAATGTAGTCAGTGTTAAATGCAACTAATGTAAGAGCTGTCCAATGTATTGTTCTCCCTTAAATAGAGATCAGGAAACACTGAATGTGTGGGATTGTTTTCTGTAAACTGCTTTATAATAACATTTAATTTTAAGACATCAGGTATGGATCTTTGGGTAGTGTTGCCAGGGTATACTACCCCAGATAATAGTCATTCTTTGTAATCTGAGATCAGAACTTTGTGTGTGTGTATGTATATGTGTATATATATATATATATATATATATATATATATATATATATATATATATATAAAATGTGTGTGTGTATATGTATATGTGGGGGGGGGCGTAATTTTGTTTTACAATATGGGGTTCAGAAATGGTACATAGTGTAGAATTCTGGTATGTTAAGATCTGATATGGGGGGATTCACAGAGGAGGCATTTAAACGGGACAAGATTGGGAGATCCCATCTACACTGTGAACCAGGCATAGATTGGGGGCATGTCCTCTGTAGTGCTGACAGCTGTACGTCCCCCAGGCACAGTCTTATATGTGGCAGTACACACTCTGTGCAGCATTAATAGAGCACATTGTGATGTTTGTCATATGAAAAGTGTCACATGTGAACATGGAAGTGGCAGCAAGAAGGAAAGATGGCAGGGAAATGCTTTGTACTCTGCAGCAGTTATGAAAAGTATTGGACATGCTCATCTCATGTCGGGAGTTGGTCTGTTTGGTACTTGTGTATTATCGCAACCAGATTTTCGCGATAATAGTGCTCGCTTCCCAATGCTGAAATGTAAAAAGAAATGTATGCAAAATCACACTGACAATGTCAACTTCATCTAAAAACATTGTTTAGGTAGCAAAAACATTGTAAATTTAAAGGAATGAGAGCTTCTTTCAAGCTATGCTATTTTCCAACATCTTGTCACTGTGTAAATGCATTTTACACAGCCGCTATGTGTAATACACGTTCCATATCCCCAGCCGCGAGCCAGTAAATGTTGTCAAAGTTATACTTCAGATTAGTAAAGACGATCTATGTAGATATTCAGTGGTAGTGAACTAACCCCAAAAAACAACTTTTATAAATACAATGCGTTTGTGGGATCTACCTAAGACAGAAAAGGAGTCAATAGCACTTTTCCAGCAATATGGCATTATTATCAACAAGTAAAGAGTGCTGTTCCAGACATTCAATGACATTATACTATGGGAAGCAGATTTTTTGGAAATGCAATACAGAAAAATGTTACCAGCATGTAGGAGTTCGAGTGAGTAATTTCTTTGAAGGAAGTAGAATTAATTTTACCACCACTGTTAGCTTCATTTATTATTGGGCAAGGCAGATGACATCTATAAGTTTCTGTCAGGAAGAACTGGACATGGCTGACAAGACAGTCCTAGACTGGAGTAACTACTTACGTGATGTCTGTGTCTTAGAAATGTAGAAAAAGGACAAGAAAGAAATCTGAGGGCCAGGGTGTATTGTGGAAATAGATGACTCTTTTTACTAGACTTAAAAGTAATGCTGACCGTATTCTCCCTATATATCCCTCCAAATACCCACTGCTGAGGGAGTCGAGAGAAACTTTTCTTGTAAAAGGTCCTGATAGAACAGCCGCAACATTATTTAATAAAATCAAAGAATACATTAAACAGGGCACTACTATTTTATTCAGATTCATGGTGGGCATATCAAACTCACCAACTAGAAGACGCTGGTTTCAGTCATGAAAAAGTAAACCATAGCTACAACTTTGTAGATCCAAACACAGGAGTGCATACACAACACATAGAGAGAATGTGGGGATCTGTTAAGTGGAGAAACAAAAAACCGAGAGGCACTGCAAGGCACCATTTGGACTCCTACCTAATTGAATATATCTGGCGTGAAACACAGCTTGCACTAAAGAAAGACTTATTTGATTCAATCTTGAGAGCAATAGCAGGCAATTTCTCTCCATACAAAAAGTGTAACCCAGCAAGTGAACCATCTACAAGTATGCTTCCTTAATCAGCAATAAAATATTTACAGATATGTTGCTCAAAAACATCTGGAAGACATCCACATGAATACTATGCAAAACATCCACAAAACATTGCAACAATAACTGCTATCCCCCACAAAAAAAATCAGTTTCTGTCAAATACTACAGGAATGCTCTTTGTAACTTTAGCCTCCATCATCAAGACCTTCATCTCCGTTTGATTGTTTAGATTGCTATTACCTTTAACTTCAATTATTTCCTACAGTATGTCAAATAAAACTAGTTATTTACCAAAAAAATGTGTTGCTCCAGATTTCTTCTTCTCAGGAAAAAGTTTAGTATCCAGTTTCATAGTAATCCATCACACAGTAAAAAAGAACGAGCATTTCCCATGCGTCCTCACTTTACTTCTGCACTAAGACAGCAGTGCAACCAATTTTGATGTACGCAAAGCAAGTTTCACATTTCTGCGTTAATTTATGCTACTAATTTGGGACAAACTACGTTGTACCCAAAGAAAACATCAAATTTTGTCTTACTTTTAGTCCCACAATCCGTTTTTGGGCCAACAAACGTATTACCGCAACCGCGAAAATCTGGTTGCGATAATACGCAAGTACCGTCTGTTTCAAGTGTGTGTAGCACTGCAGGCTGTGCTTGAATAAATTAAAGTGTAGTCATTCAGAGTGGGCATTGCTTTTGTTAAACAGCACAAGGCATCACAGGTAATGCAACCATGTTGTAATAACACAAAAAAGCAACTTCGAAATGAGGGTCACCAAAGTACACTGATGTGGTGCAGTTTTGAAATCTTGGAAGTGACTTTCAAAGAGTTGCACTATGTGCAAGTAGTAAATGACAGAAGCACCAAAGGGTGGACACATGCTTTAGCATGGCTGTTAGCCTTAACCTTTCTAAAATAATTCTGAGTGCACAAAACCGTACTTGGGGCAGACCTGTTCCAAAAGGAAGTGGGGAGATGCAGTGTGTAGACCATTACTACACCGGAAAGAACAACAGGATTCAATGTAATGTCTCAGAAATAGTGTTTCACCTTATGGGCCTGCACTGGCCTGCTACCGTACAGGCCACTGCTCCCCATAGTGCTGATGATCTGCTGTGCTACAGTAGTAGCAGAAGCTGTTTGTGGTAATGTTATGGACAGACTTTTTTTTTTTATCTGGGGTGTGTATCTATATAAATTACTATGTTTTGTGTGTTACTGGTAAATTACCATGTGATACAGTACTTGCAGTAACTTTATTTAACAGGCGTAATGAAAGGCTGCTTGTGTGTCTGTGTGTGTATTGGATTGATGGTTGATTGCTGTACTTCAGCAGTAGTAAGACGGCATACTCCCTTCTCCTGGTCTACCTCTTTGACTGCAGTATAATACAGTTTGTTTGAGCAGTCTTGTTACACAATATATCTGCCTATGAGTAATCATTTGAATCTTATTCAGACTGTGCATCTCGATCATTTGCACATCAGTTGTATAGTACCTGCCCATTTGATATGCAGTAATGTATCACTTCTGCAGCCCTGCTTCTCAGATTTGTCTGAATCTGCTATTTCCCTGTGAATCATACTTGGTGTCCTGCTCTGTACAGTAACAAAGCGCTGCACTCCCCGTGCTCTGACTCTGAATAGAATGCCATCATTATTCAAGGACACAAAAATGCATATAATAAAAAGTGTAACATGAAAGTATAAAGCTAGTTACAGAGTAACTTCATCAGAGAAAACAGTGGATGCCAATTTACACGTAAGTAAAGGAGAAATGAATAAGGTGTGAGAGAGGAAGGTAGTTTTCAAAAATAACAAACTCATGCTCACGTATATGTTGGTACCAGATTCGTATAAGCAGCACAGGCCAGTGCAGGCCCATAATGTGTAATTAAGGAACCTGACATAGGTGACAAAGAAGAAGTGGCAGGAGGAGCAACATATCTCTTCAGATAAATTTGTTAAGGTTCTGATTAATTACTTTTCTACTGTTGTAAGTTAGATCAGTCCATGAACAACTCAACAAGGAAATTGTAATCGGAAAATGAAAACGTTCATTTGGGTTTCAAATTATTATAGCTTGTCACATGTTTTAACTTGGCATGCCACTAATAGAACTATGATTCATTACATTTATGGCAAAATCGGCTAAAAATGAAAGAAAACTAAATGGTAATTTGAAATCTGTTATTAAGCATAAGAGGGCTCATTGACTGATTTCAATTTGGAATCTGGGTACTAACAGCGTCCGTCTAATACCAATACTGATTTGTCCCCTTTAATGGGAATGAAAGGCATCAAAGTAGGGATACAAAAGTACACTAAAAGATTTCCAAAACATTCTGGCATCTATGTAAATCCTGACATGTTTAATGTATCTATGAATAATTTGGTATTGAATATTTCTGATGTGAAATTAAGTGAAATAAATGTGTTTACGGAGTAAACCTTTTGACTTTGGCCCCCAGTACTTGTACTGATGAATGTGCGATTGTTGGAGAACTCTGGGCATTCTGTAGAACTTTAAATCTGAAATACTGCCTTCAAAGTAGAACATACTAATGACTCTAATGTAGTGGAGAATTTTAATGTGGTCAAGTAAGCTTTATAAATCCACCTTACAATCACCAGTTAGTTTTTGAACAGGCAGATATTAGGGTTTTAAATTTTATTAGCGATTATTCTAAGAACTGCAGTAGAAATTTGAACTTTGTTGCTTTAAGGAAACTACCTGTAAAAATCGGGCTGTTATTACAAAGGTAAGTAAAGGTGGTGGAGTTGTGCGCTATAGGATTGTTTATTATATGAAGGGGAAACCTTAAAACAGTTGTGTGACCACAAATTTTATATGATATTGCCTAATAATCTGAATGCTGATTTTAAAAAAGCAAATACAAGAGATTCTACTTTTTTTGATTTTATCATGAAGTGATTTCTTATAATCTGAGGTAATGGCTGATAATAGTCCCGTATGTTACATATTTTCTATATTTCACCTAAAATACACAAGAATTGGAGTTAACATCAGGATGCCCACTTGTTTCAGGAAAGGTTACTATTACGAACCCCTTTCTGATTTTCATGCTGTATGTTCCATCTCTTGTTAACACAAGTGAGTCTAAGGTTAAGGGTTACCACAGGATCTTTATAAGTGATGTTGGAAATGCAAGTTGATTGGCAGTGGTATCTTTGTACTATGGACCTGAAGGCATTGTGTACTTCAGTTATATATGTTGTTGGTCTGAGGTGAATACAATATTTGTTAAATCTTCACAACTTGCACAGTTGGGAATCTAATGATGTTTACTAGAATTTACTGAACTGATCTTAACAAAAACATTTTTATTTTAAGCAATATTGCTTACAGTTGAAAGGAAATTGGAATAGCCGTTGTCACCATCTTTGCTAATGTCTGGGATATTTTGAGAACCTTTGTATATTTTGAATGCTAGTCGGAATGCAATTTGTTTTGTCTTCTTTCGACATCTGTAGACTTTTTTGGATGCTATATGGTTGGTATGGAAGGTGACAATTTAAGTCTAGTTGATATTTGTAGACATTTGAATAATGGAGAGTTTGGTATTGATTTGACCTGTAAAGTTGACTTTTTTTTTTTTTTTTTTGTGGGGGGTGGGATTTTCAGATGAGTAAGACTATAGATGAATGCCTACATATGACCATGTATAGGAAGTTTATTTTTTCTTTCTAAGAATACATTTTTAACTTAAAGTAGTTATCTAAAACATGTCCTAAAAATATTCCTGGGAGCCAGTTTCATTAGAGCAAAACAATTGTGATTCAGATTTGGAATCCACCCCCCCCCCCCCCCCCCGGAAAAAAAATTCTGGAATCCAGGTTTATATGTCCATTTAAATATATGCAGAAAATAAAAGAAGAAATATCTGGGATGGCCAGAATGAAGTTATACTTCAGAATTAGATATTCCGCCTGATTCCAAAAGATTTGCTGTCTGCATATGTGACCACATACACTGAGAGCAGGTGTTTGGTATCAGGTCTCTGTAGCAGGCCTGTTTACACATAGGTCTTGCAGCTGTAGTGCAGTGTCTTTTCTAATCCGTTGAGAGACTTGTCACAACTTATGAAACCAACATATTCAAAGTAAGGGAAATTCTTGACCGACACTGCCCAGTACAAATGAGTAATATTTTTTTTCATTTCTATGCTAGATGAAAACTGTCTAGTTATAGCTTAGCCAGAAATTTTAAACATTTTTCTAGTTATAAAATAGAAAAATCTTTTTACACTTGTTGCATTTGGAAGAATAAATGGTTGTATTCACATGTGGTCATTGCATATATTATATATATTAGTAGTAAAAACTGAAAGTTCTGCATCTATTAAAGTATCAGAACCTTTGTCTATCATAAACTCGATTTATATGCAATACTAGTGCTATTGTTTATGTGGCACAAACAATGCGTTTGTTCAGATATCAAATTAACCATTTGTTTTAAGTACTATTAGATGTAAATGTGTAAAAAAAAAATGCCCTATGCAAACATTAAAACACATGGTAATGTGAACCAGAATTCAGAAATATATTGGATAAAAAAAGAAAAAAATATATTTTTAGATGGATTATTTACACCTATGCTATAAAGACATTGTTTAAGACTGTTGTACACATAGTTATGTAAAAAAAAAAAAAAGTAAAATCGGGAAAATTTTTATTTTATTAACTGATTTTGA
Source organism: Protopterus annectens (assembly GCF_019279795.1). Classification (NCBI taxonomy): domain Eukaryota; kingdom Metazoa; phylum Chordata; order Ceratodontiformes; family Protopteridae; genus Protopterus; species Protopterus annectens. The sequence continues at coordinate 944,978,249 of NC_056728.1, forward strand.
TCATGTGACAATTATAAATGGAGGTTTGATATCACATTTAAGAAGTTCACATAGATGAGTGAAATTGATCTATTTCTTGACCTTGTTTGCTTAAAATATTTTGGTACTACCTATTGCTGGGATTTTGTTATACTTTTATTAAGTACCAGATTTTCTGAATCACATGTGAAGTGTTATGTCTTGGGCCAGATTCCAAAAGACTTGATCTCTGCTTAAGTGACTCAGTCCATCTGATGTAAGGCATCTCTATAAAGCAGGTTTACACAGAGTAAGTCACTTACACCGAGACAAAATCTTTTTTAGAGTTGGGCCTCTTGACACATCAGTGCAAGACATACACTATGTGCAAACATATTACACTATTTGTGTGCCAGTTTTCTGTTATTATAGTTTATGCAATCATAGGAATTTACTAGGCTAACTGCCATAGAGCTTTTTTTAAGTCTTGCCGATCGTGCCATATTTTTTCCAATTATTAATGTCCATGGGCTAGAATGGCTATGGTATATGCCTGTGCCTTAGGGCATCTAGAAACTACCACTGTCCATAAGTGCCACAGGTAAGTCAGGAGTGAATTTGAGACCGTCTGCATAGGACATATTTTTACAGCCTGTATTCTTTTAGTGGTTGCATGCCTCTTTGTTGCTTTTCATCCATTTAATATTTGAAACCCTGCAAATGTGTATTGGTATTGAAATCAAATATGCACAGTTTTGCCATGGGGCAAATCTGGACTACATGGCATAACATTTTGTTATAACTTCTAAACTTTAATTGGAACTATTTTTTTAATCTGATGTTTGTAGGTATTTGAAAGGTTCAGATAGCAATAAAAATACTGAGAATTGTGAATTGACTCTCAAAAATTAAGATACATTTACTCTTTATCTTTGCACTTTAAAAGTACAACTTAAATACACTTTGCAACTCATCATCCAGATATGCTGTCCATTTTTAACTAGAAAATGCTGAATTGTTTCAGATATGTAATCCAATTTATAATTTGCCTGGCTGCCAAACTGCATTCTATTTTTACTGGTAAGCTGTAAAACAAGAATTGATGCTCCGATAATGGTACAATGCTTTGGAGATTTTTGATGGTCATATAGTGAGTGCTACTGTGCTGTAGAGATTTTGTGATGCTCTGATGCTCAGATAGTGTTACTATGCTCCTTGAGTTGACTGATTCTCAGATAGTGGCAGAAAACATTTTGAGTTTTCTGAAGCTCAAATAGTGGTAGTATGCTTTTCAGATTTTTGAAAAGTAGTAGTATAGTTTTCAAACAGAGTAGTGAAGAGTGGATTTGGGAGGAGAAAGCTTTAACCTGCATGCCATTCTAAGAATTATCATGGAACTACTTGCATTTCAGCAATAAAAACAGACATTCATTGTGCTTTGTGTGTGTGAAGTGCCATGAAGAGTAGTGTGAAAGTGAAGAAATAACAGAAAAGTTCAGGATAAAGAGGACTATGTGAGTGAAGGTATATAGTATAGAGGGATGCATGCAGTCAGATGAGATGTGGGTAACATGGAGGCAGAAATAGCAAGTAGCTAAGAGGCAGGCCAGGAACAGGAGGAATTATGAGGGAGAGAGCTGCAGTTTGTGTAATGGTTAGAAGATAAAGGAGGAGGATGAGGAGGAGAAAATAAGGATTCGTTTGTCGAGAGTGCATCACACACAGAGGTTGGAGTAAGTACGTAGGGAGATGGATTCTAGATCTTCTGTCCACAAGGAAGAGGAGAATGGGGAAATCGAGGTAGAGTGACAAGTAGCAGAGGAAGACTGGGGAAGAAGGGCAGTAAAGTTTTTAGATTGTAAGACTGTGTGAAAATTAGGTTTGGTAGGTAGATGCAACCGTAGAATTGAAGGTTGTTGAGATTGTGCCATAAGGAGGGTGTAGGCAGACCAAGGGGATGGAAAAGGGAGAATAACAGAGGAATAGGTATGGGGGGTGATAAGGAAAGGAGGGCTGATGCAGATGGACAGAGGGGAGGGGAGAGGTGAAGTAGGTAGAAGACGAGTGACCCTAGAGTGGTGGGGGTATCGGGTCTAGGAGTAAGGTAAACTTGATGGATGTCTTGGAGTTTAGAGCAGAGTGATGGAGCAGTTTTGATCCCATTTCATCAGAGGAGGAAATTTTGTATATGACCCAGAATACCTCTCACCTTGAATTCAACATATCAGACTACTGTGATATGCACTGCCCACCTATCCATCATGTGTCGACAGACGTATGCCATTGTGGCCATAGCTACCTGTGCATAGGATGGTGAGAGTTTCTGATGCACAGTATGGGTCAACCACATGCTGAGCAGTATAGCCTGATATTTACACTGCTTGCCTTGTGTTTGAACTGTCTGACACTGCGTTGTGATGCTGTACTCATCAGGGGCACAAACATCTTGATTAGGCATCATATCTTTGCCTGTACTGCCATTTTCTGGGCCTGTCACTATCCTGGGGTGGTGGTTGCACAGCTCTTGGCTGTTCCACCACTGTTGATGTGTTTTCCCTGCTGGCCATGTGTCTGTTCTATGTGGTCTGACAATACTAGTATCTTAGAGTGCCCCTTGGTACATCATAAAAAATGTTCAAACACTCCTGCTGCCTTGGTGTTGTGAGTTTTTGTGTGTGTGTTGTTTGTATGATCCCACACATTACAATATGTCGCAGTTCATGGAATGGTGCCCTTCCAGTTCACACACCTTTGGGACTGTGGCTTTGGTAGGGCCTTTAGGTAATGGATATCACAGATTACACACGCACACACATTCATACCAATCGAGAGGCATGCAGTGCTTGTAGAATGCTCACAGGGTATTATTTTCTGCTGTGGGGTGTAAAGAAACTATATATGATTATCCACACATAGAAGCTTTATACCGATGAATTGCTTCACTTGAGTGTTTCAGAAACAAAGTACTTTGAAATATCTAGTGTGTCTTTAGTTGGTGTCTCAAAGGTCCCCTGTAGTTGGAATGGGAAAAGCTAAACATACCTTGGTTTGGGAAAGCCAAGCATTTTTTCATGTCTGTGTGTGGAAACTTATCAGTCAAAGTCTGTACTATCATCAACCACTGATTGTTCCATTTAAATTTATGCTGTATAGTGCCATGTACATACAGGTGTGAACGAGCGATGTTAAGGACAATTGTGCTGCTACATGATGACTGCTGTGACTGAACATTCTCACTACATGCAGTGATGACATTTTTAGTATTCCTTGTCGTTTTATAGTCAGGCAGACAGTGCCATTTGCTCTACTGATGCTGCAAGTCACAACTCTGTTCACCTTCCACATATTTTGTAATCATTAGGACCTAATTTTGCTACTCATTTTATATGAATTGTCAGCCCTTTTTCTGTACTTATAAATTCCCCCGTGGTGGTGTGTATATATCCTTTTGAATCATAAAAGATTCACCTCTCCTTGACCACCTATTTCTTCGCAGAACAAATGATTCCTTAAGTACCTGGTTCAGGGAACTAAACATCAGCAGATAAAATAAGATGCTGGCATGATAGATTCATATCCCAATATGTTTCAACAGACTTCCACTACATGTCAAGCAGTTCAACTTCCCTCATTACCTTCAAGGTAAACCTTGATAATTTGATGGTTATCCTCCAGTTCTTCCCCACTCTCTTGTGTTCCTCTTCTTGAGATTGGAAGGAAGTTTGGAAAGCTACTTCATCGTCTAGGCTTGTAATGGTCTCTGCAGTAGCTGTTTGCTACGTGTTCGGCTGCACATTAATGCTCCTTGCACTGGGGCACAACATGGGACTGTGAATCGGGCACAACATGGGACTGAATCGGTACTGGTCTGCAGCTCGGGCACAACATGGGACTGAATCGGTACTGGTCTGCAGCTATCAGCATCTTGCTACTTTCCAGGAAAAGTGGACTGTCTGAGTCATGGCCTTGGTCATTACTGATGGTTGCTGAGCTTTTACTTTATTACAAAGGCTCACAGAAGGCGAACATTAACCGGTGCTTGTGTTGTGTTTAGAATGCAGGTAGCATTCACTGGGGATTGTGTCCGATAAGGTGTATCAATTGGGGACAGTGAGTTTTTTTGGCAGTGATGTGTGGTACACAGCAGTATGTTGTATAACCAGAATGGGGCAGTTTACATGTATAACATGTCTTGAATGATGGCTACAGTTCAGGACAGCACAGAGTCAGTGTTGGGAATATATGTCCAAAATGAGGTGAAGTATGACTGTAGTCTGTTGCTTGTCCAGGTATGTAAACATATTTATAAAATAAAACGTATATATGCATCTACAAAACCAGTGTGGAGTCACTGTTAAAATGTGCTGTTAAAGGGAAGTTGTGTTGCACTGTGATCTTCAGACAGCTGTGTTCATTTGGTAATTGGCATATATGGTTCCTATACAGGAACTTCTGTTCAACAAAGTATTAGTGTAAAAGTGTGCACACTTATGCAACCAGGTTATTCTATATTTTTTATTTTTCATATTTTTTCCCCAACGGATGTTTGTTTTTCAATTTAATTGTGCAGGTTATATGTCATATTCATGGTGGGAAAAGTTTTGAAATGATTTATTGTGGTCACATTTTTTTATATCACAAAAACCTGGCATTTTAACAGGAGTGTGTACACCTTTTTTTATATCCACTGTATATGAGAGTGTTTGGGTATGTATAGGTATATTTTGTGTGTGTGTGTGTGTGTGTGTGTGTATGTGTATGTGTGGGTAGGTTTACTATCAAAATGTTGAATGGCAGTTATGCGAAACTGGGATGGTCAAATGCATGGTTCCCAGTTTCCGCAACGCTGATCTGGAAATGTTCAAATCCACCTTTGCAAATGCTAGTGTGCATTCGCTCATATGAGGCTGACATTCTGATTGGAGATCACACTACAGTGGGGATTGGGAAATTTACCCTTTTCCACACTGTAGTGCAATCTCGGAGTTTGTGTGTGTGTATGTGTGTGTGTATGTATGTATGTATGTATGTATGTATATATATATATATATATATATATATATATATATATATATATATATATATATATGATGTATGGGGGGTGCAGAGGGCTTGCCCGCCTCACATCACTGGAAGTCAGTGTTACCTGGGTAATGTCAATAATATGGAATTGTGAATTATTGACATTGCCACTGTTGTCATTTTGATGAAATAGTGTTTTAATTACTGACATTTTTCAGCTAATTTGAATGCATGAAGAATTGTGACTCTTGATTTTTGGTAGTAATATATATATATATATATATATATATATATATATATATATATATATATATATATATATATATATATAAAATGTGTCATTTAAATGACTCATCGGTGATTGCCTTTAATCGTAACAAAAAAAAATGTAATTGTGAATGTAAGTCAATAGGTTACATTTGCAATTAGAAAACAAATTTGTGCCGTATAGTGTCACCTACATACATGTGTGAACCAGTGATGTTAAGGACTGTATTGTGCTGCTGCATGGGTGATCCTACTAACTCCATGGTCTTACAAACGAGAAGAAATGGGAGAAGCCCTGGAATTATGTAATGGTCAATGCAGTGAACTTTCACCATTACATAATTTGACCAAGTTTGTCACAGGTGAAAAACACCACTGGTGAAATGCATGCAGTGATAACTCGTATAACATATTTGTAGTGTGTGCATGTATATACACAGATAATGTTAATATATATGTATGTATATGCACAGATGTGCAATTCTTTTGGACAACTGTGGAAGCTAGTTTTATAACTGCACCCAAGTAGAACTGGAGAATATGGGGTCCTCATTGTGATTATGAAAATCTGGTCTCTCAATCCCATTAAAATGATGGGTGTCCTAGTTCTTAATTGTACTGTATGATGTATGCCTGCATTCAAATGATGTTCATATAATGTAAGAGTATAACCAGTGGCCTATTCAGATTTTAAAGTGTAGAAGAGGTGCTGTTTATTTCAGCTGTTTTTCAATCCACAACACCCCTTGTTGCTAACTTGTCTCTTACCGATCATAGAAGTTACCACTCAAGCCTCTTTTTCTTTAACTGAAACCTTAAAAGTGTGAACATGCGCACACAAGGTAAACTGCTTTATTTGTCCCGCATAAACTGGGCGTTCCAGATTGCTGTAGACTTCACTTGTGTACAAAATTATCCATGTTTACTGAACAGTGGTGTGACCAGGAGACTGCCAAGTTGAAGGTGATGTTTTTGAAACTGTTTCAAGTATCAGTTTAGTTTTCAGTAATGATGGCTCACTAGAACACGTTGAGGACAACAAACACTAGGAGTTATGACTAGGGTATTTGATGGTAGCAAAAGTCAGCATTGTCATCTGAATTATTATTTGTGGCAAAAGGATGTTGCATCATTTCCTGTTAACAGAACAGTCAGAAATGAGTATGTCATTTGTCCTGCATTTATTGATCACTGCTTTTTCATATTTTCTTTTCTGATATAAGCAAAGTGCATGTTAATAGTATGACCATTCTTATTTTGTGTAATTACTGAAGAATCCTTAAAAAGGGCTGAAAAGTCTAGGAATTTCACTGCCCACTAGATACTGATTGAATATATGCATTTGTTATTTTTATAAACTGCACCTTTACTTTTTCTTACTGAGTAACTTCTGAACATTGGTAGCAGTGCCCACACATAATTAAACCATTTGCACGTTGTTTGCCACTTCATGCCAGAATTCTTTGTGAAATCCCAGATATTGTTTGTGTCAAGTTCACAAACATAATGTCAGCAGTTATATAGTCAGTTCTGAACCTTGGTACAGTGTAACACAGAGTACTACTGTAGTTTCATAGGTGCTTCTGTTGTGGATGCCTGAGCTCTGTTTCTTTGACAATTAATATCCTGAACCAGCCACAAGCTACTTTACTGGCCTTCATAAAATGAAGGCTTCAGAAAGTGCATCTTTTAAACGACAGACATTTAGAGTCTGAAGGAGGTGACTGTATACCTCTTTAATATATTTTGATTGTGATCCGTGACTGCACCAAGTACAAATCTATAGTGTTGTAATGTGTTCTGAAGGCCTCCGTAGGGTGGCATTATCAGGGAGTGATTATTTCACTTGTGTGCAGACCTTTTTATTGATGATATTATGTAACCTGTAGTCATTACTGTACTTTTGAGCTGATCTATTTTGGATTAATTTAAATTAAATGTTTTGGTTAATGTACCAGAATAAAAATAACAGAAGTGAAACTGCTTTCCACTGTTTTCATGTCAAACAAACTGATATCACATGGGAGCATTTGCAGTATTTGTAGTTCATTATAAGTTACAGTTCTGAATTTGTGTTGTACATGTTTGCAGGTACATCACTGATTTAGAAACCTGTTCTGCAGCACGCTGTTTGTGTTATGTTACAATACAAATTCAGTCACAGGACTTCCTCCAGGAGCATAATATAATATCAAATTACATGTTTTATTTCTATTTTTATTTTGTATTTGCCAAGTGAGGCTTAAACATAGAGTAATACAGCTTCACTGCAGTCTGTTTTATTTTATTTACCGATTCACATCTATGGGTATTCCCTTCTTCCCTGCAGCTTGGAGTTTTCTTTATTCTAGTTAGTGTACAATGTTTTTTTTTTTTTTTTTTTGCCAACCATGGTTTGTTTATTTGTTAATAAAAAAACGAAGACCTTCATAAACCTGATATGTATGTACTACTTTGTCCTTCACAGTTTTAATGTTGAGCTCTTTAGATCAGCATTTTTATCCTCACACTTGTTTTATTTCTATATCTTGTCACTGCTGAGCTGTCCAAGTGGTTTAAGGCCCATTTTCAGCAGAGTCTGGGAGCTGTGTTGTGGTCCATGACGTCATACCATAGGCAGAAGGTGACTGTGGAAATTGAACCAAGACTTCTAACTGATTCTCTTCAGCAGAGTACAGAGCCTAAAGCATGTTCACTAAACAAGCAAGAATCATTGTGATCATCGTGTTTCACTGTTGCAGTCATCACATTTGGGTTATCTGCTTGCAGTAGCCATCAGTCTGCCTGATTAACAAAGTCTTGGGTCCTGCGTCGATTGCTGTCCCTTCTTCCATGACGTCAGGTCATCAGGGGTATAAAACGTGCAGCTGACGCCATTATATCAGTCTTTCTTGCCGTGCGGTGCCCGAAGCAGAAGCAGTTCTCAAGTGCTGGTTGGCAGACTCCTGTAATTTTCATCTTCGAGTTTCAGAACCGAAGTCTTCAACTAAAAGCTAAGTATCCCATTGGGGAAAATTTTTCTTGCTCTAAACCGATGTCAGTAAAAATAAATAATTGCATTTCTTGTGGAAAGCAAATTACCTCCATAAAGATTTTCATTCGTACTGTATTCCTTGGCTAGGCCCTGACCACGACGTACCTCGCTGTTGGTTTTGTGCCTTATTTAAACCACAAACTATCAGTCGTCGGTATATTTACACTTCTAAATATTTCGGTGCTCTGTTCAATTATCCCGATATGTCTTCAGTTAGCCATCTGACTACCGACATTCCGAAAAAACGCAAAGATAAAGACAGAGACAGGCCGCCGAGGTCCAAAGTTGCTGACAACGCTTCTCCTAAGCCAGTCGCCGGTATTCAGTGAGGCGCTTTCGCAGCCCCTGATGCTCGCTACTTCAGATTCGCAGGCCTCTACTGAGACCCATTCGGAGTCCGGTATGCCGCGAGATGCTTCAACTGTGGAACCTGCGGATGTCTCTACCTTGGATGGGTCCGGAGCCGCTGTGCAGGCACCGGCTTCTGAGGGTGTATTCAGGCCTACTGACTTGTGTATTAAACCGACGCCATCTTCTTCTTCAAGGCCTAAAACTCGAACCATGCCTAGAAAACTGATGTCCAGACCACATGGCCAGGGCTCTATGCCTAAAAAACAAATGATAAGAATGGCTGAAGACCTTATTACTTTAATCAGGGGAGGCCAACCTTCCCCCTCTAACAGACCTGGGACTGAGTTTGAGTGTGATACTTCCAATCAGGATTCTGAATTTTCTATTTCCTCTGATGACCAGGATTTACCCTTATCTACCTATGAGGATTCTGATGCTGAGGATTCTATTAGAGGGGGAAGGTTGGCCTCCCCTGATTAAAGTAATAAGGTCTTCAGCCATTCTTATTTGTTTTTTAGGCCCTTAGCCATACCGCCTGTACTAGACATTGTTGATGATGTCTTTTCGGAGTCTAGCTTGGCTCCTGACTCTACCTCCTGCTCCCAGAAAACCTGATAGATATTACAGGGTCCCTGACTCTCGCAAGTTCCTTTATAAAAATCCTACTGTTGATCCTGGAACCATTTCACAGGGGCCAAAGGGCATTAAAGCTACTATTGCCAAAAATCCTAGCCCCTCTGATAGAGACTCCAGGGCACTGGATAGACTGGGTAAGAAGGTATACACTTCTGCAACTTTGGCCATTAGGGTCTTAAACTGCCAATTTCACATGTTAAAGTATCGGCAGCATATTACTGGATTGCTTAAACAGAAAATGATGTTGATTCCTGATTGTGCTGAAAGTAAGGATTTACTGCATTCAGCTGAACAAGTTGGAAAACCTACTTTGCAATGTGGTTTTGATTCACTAGAGGCATCTTGCAGGGCTGCTGTAACTGGGTCTGTACTTAGAAGGCATGCGTGGCTTAAGGAGCAATCCTTGCCAGATCATGTTAAAGCTAAATTAATGGATGCTCCCTTTAACCAGGCCCGCCTGTTTGGCAACAAGGCAGAAGAAGTTATTAAAAAAAATGGAGGAAAAAGCTAAATCTATGCAAACTGTTAAAGAATTTTTACAAGTACAACCGCCAAGGTTTATTAGGCATTGGCCTTCCAAAAACTGGTCCTTTCCTGCCTCTTCCCAGACCTTCTCAGTCCAAACCCAGAGCCAGCAGAGCTCCCAGGCTTCAGTCCCAGGGTACACACACGACAAAGCAGTGGGGGGCCTCCACTTCCAAATCTGAGAGTAGTAAACCTCCCCCCTATGGTAAACTGTCTCAATGACTTCTTTTTAAAATTGCCAAGCACTTATCAACTGACTGCCCCTTTGGGAGGGAAAGATTGCTCTTCATGCAAAGAATTGGGAACTCATTACCCAGGACAAATGGGTTTTAAATATAGTGTCCCAGGGATACAGATTTCACTTCCATACATTACCAACACCAAGTGGGTGGCCCGATCTACCCCCAAATCAGTGGGCAGAGGCCCAAAAGCAAGTATCTTCTCTTTTAAGCATGGGGACTATTCATTTAGTACCAGAAGAGGAAAAGGGACAAGGTTTTTACTCAAGACTTTTCCTGGTACTCAGAAAAAACAATTCATGGCATCCTATCCTGGATCTGTCTAGAGTAAACACCTTTTTGGCGATTCCAAAATTCAAGATGCTGACTCTTCAGTTGCTCCCTGTGCTAGGCAAAGATGCCTGGTTGGCAACACTAGATTTAAAGGAAGCATACCTGCACATCCCAATCAGGGAATCTTGCAGAAGATACTTACGCTTCAAAGCAGGCTACACTCATGATCAGTTCTCTGCACTGCCTTTTGGCTTATCTACTGCACCCAGGGTATTCAGAAAGTGTCTAGCTCCAGTCATTTCATTTTGCAGGCAAAGAAATATTCAAATATACCCATACCTGGACGATTCAGGCAGAAAGCCAGGACATACTTTTGAATTGTCTGGCCTTTGTCCAAAGGGTGCTAACTTGTCTGGGGTACACCATAAACAAAAAGAAATCACACCTGGTACCCTGTCAACAAATTGTATTCCTGGGAGCAAGCTTGAATACAACTTCCCAGCTGGCTTTTCTTATGCCAGAGAAACAAATTCATTTGACAACCTACTTCAAACAAGTGGCCACAAAAACCCTACTATCTGCAAGGCAAATACTACAAGCCTTGGGGTTCATGGCCTCCTGCATTCTTCTAATTCCATATGCAAGACTATGTATGAGGAAACTACAATGGTATCTAAAAAGCCTATGGTGTCAGCATTCTCAGGATCTAGAAGCAATGCCTACGCCTAGAGTTCCTTTGGTGGGCAGAGGCCTGCCACCAAAACAAGGGACTACCATTTACACTACCCCCTGTCGCCCAAACCCTAACAGATGCATCAGACTATGCATGGGGGGCTCACCTGGCAGGAAAGTGCATTCAGGGCAAATGGAACCAAAGTCAAATGCACCTGCATATCAATCAAAAAGAAATGTTAGCTGTACAGAATGCTCTGACAGCCTTCAAGGACCACATTCTTCCAGGACAATTAATGGTAAAGACAACACCACTGTTATGTGGTACATAAGCAGGGGGGTACACATTCTTACCCCCTCTACAGACTAGCCATAGCATTGTGGAACACAGCTCTGAGCTACCAAGTGCATCTACAAGCTCAGTTCCTGCCAGGAAAACTAAACACACTGGCAGACGAACTAAGCAGAAACCTCATGGACCCATACAAGTGGAAACTGGAACCAAGGATTTTCAACATGTTGACAAGCAAATGGGGGAGCCCAGATATACACCTGTTTGCCTCCCCCCAGAACTATCAATTGGACAAAATTTGCACTAGGACTCCCCACAAACAAGCTTGGAAAGTGGATGCTCTGTCGTTCAGATGGAAAAACCTATCAATTTATGCCTTTCCTCATCTGCCTCTGCTCTCCAAAGTACTACTAAAGATCAAACAAGACCAAGGACGGTTTTGATTGCACTGGACTGGCATCGCCAACACTGGTACCCCCTCTTGCGCAGTGTGTCACTGTTGGCCCCTTGTCACCTGCCTCAGACTCCTACCCTATTATCTCAGCAGGAGAACCAGATTCTGCACCCTCAGCTTCAAACACTGAATCTAGCAGCCTGGCTAATTACCTAATCTCTCCTTTACCATCCCTCAGTAAACCAGTGATGGATATCATTTTAGAGGCAAGGAGGCCTAGTACTAGAAAATCTTATGTTTCTAAATACCACATTGTATGGCTGAGGCAGTTTTCAGTGGAGGCCCAGGAACACCATGTAGTTAAATTAGTTTCTTATTGCACGGTAGGTAACAGAGACTGAGTGAATCATCCCCAGGACTGCAGAAGGAAGCTGCTCAAAAGGTGAAGGTGTTACCGAGACTGACATTTTAGTTTGGAATACTGAATTGCTGCTGTAGAATCCTTTGAAGAAAGGGGGCAGTTTTCTGTGAAAGAACCATATTTGCACAGTATCACAAGTAAAGGTTGGATTCTGTCAGTAGATTGTCAAGAAACTCTGCATTACTGACTGCATAGTACACGAGTCCCATTCTTTCGTCAGATGATTTGTTTAATATGTTACCTACCACATCCCCTTCCTTCAGTTACAGGTCACTCAATTCTGCCATTCTGTAATGGATGTTTTTCTGCTTCGCTCTCCCAGCATCAGTTCATTCATTGTAAAATCCACAATAAAAAGCAGCAAGTCCCAGAAACGACAACTAGTCCAACTTTATTCACCAAAACGACCACAATGAGCTCTTTTGTCTGTAGTAAACAAACTTCATCAGATGAGATTCATTTGAATACTCCACCATGTTTAAAGCCTATCCCAGTATCATGTGACTTCCAATGTATCACATTTAAAGAGCCCACACACAATTATAAGTATTGTAAAATATATCACATAATACTAACAGAACCACTTAAAAACATACTTTCTCCTCTAGAAGCAGCACCACTGCTCCAAAACTGCAGAATAATTCTAGTCATGTAGCAGCACCACTGCTCCAAAACTGCAGAATAATTCTAGTCATGTTTTTCTTTCTCTCAGCTATATAACTGTATCCCCATCTAGAATAGTTTTCTAATGCATCCTTCCATCACTTGTTCACTAAATACCTGGAATCTCAAGCCATTCCAATCCAGCCTTTCAATGCATTTTGTGCTGTCTAGTCTGTATTGTTTTCCTTGGGTTTATTTAGTGAAAACTATTGAATGTAACCGTATGGAAAATGTCTCATTTTGTTGTCTGTGCTACTTCTGTGTTGTGAACATCTTTGAATCACTTGCTGTAACTTTCCTTGCTGTTCTAAAATGGTGTAGTATGTCCTGCCTGCATGCTTGTCTATAAATTGTTCTAGCATATACAGATACATATATAGATACATTCCACAATCACAGATTTTGCACACTGTGTACACTGCTTTCTAAACTGAGGCTTATAAGCTTTCAAGATATTTTGAAGTGTTGTCAGATATCGCAGAATACCCTAGTTCTGTGATTTTTTTTTTTTTTTTTTTGGATTTTTTTATTCCCTGTCTAGTGTATGCAGCTGACCAGTCATTTTTGCAGTACATTTTATATAGTTTATGACTGCACTGGAATCCTGAACAGTGACTATAGCCTCCTGGTTGTTCTGTAACATTAGAAATAGTTACATCCTCTCTCTGCACCACAAAACAAGTACTAGTACAATGCTGTGCACTTCATTTACGTAGAACCAATGAACAAACTAATACATCATGAGATGAGCAGAACGATAGGGTACGTGTTTGTATCTACTTTTAGTTGAACACTCACCAAATATAATCAAAATCGATTAGGCTGAAAAGATCAAGACTAAAAACTAAAATAACTTTTTTTGCAGGGGGAAAGGCCCCTGCACCCCCCATATTCCCTGCTACCAGCATTTATTAACTTTGAGCACACAACAGCAGGGAAATTGCTAATTCCCAATTCCTTCTTTTCCTCAACCTCCCACTAATAAATGGCAGCATTCTGCTATCATATGACTACTCATTCACTTGTGCGGCTTTAGAAATGTTCGCTATTCGGAGTGTTCAACTAAAGGGCTGGTTCCCATATATGAGTAATATATGTAACATATATATATATATATATATATATATATATATATATATATATATATATATGTGTGTGTGTGTATATATACCTCACAAAAAATTAGAGGATTCATGTTTGAAAACCCCACAGACCCATTATGTCCTATAAAAAAATTTCAAAAAATACCTTCAGAAAATTCCACCTAATAGAACAGCACTGCTTCTCCACCCAAAGAGACATCCACAACATATACTGGACAAAATGAAAACCTGATGCACAACACAACTGTGGGAATCAACTTATTATCAAAAATGCTACCAAAAGTTTGCAGACTAGCAAATCTGTTGAAAACATATACAAACCACTTCTTAAAAGCAACAGCGTAACCTTACTTTTGCAATCAGGAATGGAAGCATGGCAAATAATGAGCATTGCTAGTCATAAAAGTGGAACATCACTACCCTTCTGTTACCAGCCATTGTTAAATGAATTCAGAATGTGGGGAAACGTAGTCACGGGAACACGTCAAGTACCCAAAAATCCAATAAATGAATATACTAATATTAAAATGGGCAATGAGCCAAGAAAAAAAAATGAGAACTCCATAACATTGAAGCTTCAGACTTTGAAAATACATCAGAAACATCACCAATCACAGAAAAAAATAATAAAGTATTGTACACTAAACATCTAGAACATATAAGCCCAGGAAAACAAGCAAGTAAGTTTATGTTCATATATAACTTTTTAAACGTGAACAAATAAAATGTATGCATAAATAAGTGTAAATACAATGTCTCATTACAGGTACTACATCAAGAAGAACTCAAGCTAACTTCTGAAGATAGACAGCAAATGCATCAGAAAGCAGTATAGAAATATTAAAGAAAATACAAAAGTAAAACATAGCAAAACCTTTAAAAACTATATTTACTTATGTCATTCTGTTTTTTATATCTCTTAAATTAATAAACACTAAACTTGAACGGAAGAGCTGGAACTATTCACTCTTAGAAAAAGTGGAAGAATACAAAATAAAATGCACATAAATCTGAATAAGAACAACAAAAACACAACACAAAACTCACACAATTGTATAAAAGCAATAATCCATGGCTGGGTGTGGGTAATGCTGGATTTATCCATGGTTGGTTTTGTTTGGTCAGCAGGGTGAATGCCAGCAGTGGGTAAATCCAATATTGCCCACATCCAGACATGGGTTATTGCTTTATCAAAGTGTAAGTCATTCAAGGAAGTACAGATAATTCCCTTTGGTGTATTAGATAATTTGACCAAGGTCTTTTTTTAAGCAGGCCTACAATTTTTTAGGTGAACTAACCACAAACTTGATAACCTCATCAACATGAATGGGTGAAACTGTTAACAGCTGTAACTTGTCTGAAGATTACCAGTTCATCTGCAGAGAATGAAGCCTGAAGTCCTGTCATATTTCCTCATACCCCCCTTTTGGCCTCGACATGTTTGGTTCCCCTTCCTTCAGCCTCATCTATTATATTGACAGTGGATTCTGGACCCTCTTCCAGACCTGATTTCTCACCCCCAAGGGTTGAGTCACCCGAACCTATCCAGTCTTAAACTGAAAGCTTGGTTTCTCCACTTCCGTTAATCACCAGGCAGGATAAAATTTCCCTCACCTGTACATGACATTATCCTGGCCTCTCAAACCATCCACCAGGAGACTGTATTTAGACAAACGGAAGAGGTTCTCTATTTCGTCTAAGAAAAAGAGGCTAGACCCGTACTCTGCTCCAGTTACAGCAGTTTTACAATATCTGTCAAAATTCTTTGGAGCTGCAGCTTCTACCATACGAGTACATCTAGCAGCTATATCTAACTTTCATGATGGGTTGGGTGATTCTCCCCACATCTCGCTTCGGTTATGCAAAACCCTTCTTAAAGGGATCTCTCAACATTAGGCCTCCAATCAAATAACCTATAGAGCCATGGAACCTCACATTAGTTCTTCAGTCCCAACTCAACCCCCTTTTAAACCTGCAGTGAAGTAGGACCTCAAATTTTTATCTTGGAAGTCCTTTTTTTCTGGTAGCCATCACGTCAGCTGGACAAATTTCAGAGCTTCAGGCATTATGCATTGAGGCCCTATTTAATCTTCCACAAGGACAGAGTATCACTCTGGACAAACCCATCTTTTCTCCCCAAAGTTATTTCATGTATTTTTTTCCATCAATCAGACCATTGATTTGCCAGTATTTTTCCAAAATGTTACTAATAAAGGGCAGTACTGTCTGCATTCTTTGGATGTACATAGACAACTGAGGTTTTATTTAGACAACCAAAGCAATACGTAAAACTGACTAACTTTTCATTTCCTTCTCTGGACCTAGAATGGGAAATTCTGTCTCCAGGGTTCCTATTACAAGACCGAAGATGCATTCTTTCGAATGCGTCTTGGTCAAACATAAAAGACTGAAAAGGCAAAATATTGACACTGCTTTTAAGCAAATTCTTTCCCAGGGAAAGAATTCGCTTGGACGCTTTGTTACTTTGCCATTTTCGGCACTGTAGTGCAGTCTCAAAGTTGGTATATTTAAGTAGGGGGCAAAGCCCCCCCACCCCAATTAATGTAATGTTTTAAAGTGTTTTTTGTTTTGTTGGAACAGCACTGTTCTGACAGTTCGACATTGTAAGCTTTTGCTTACATACAGTCGATTAATCACAGTTCACTTTTTAAGCATTTGGTGATGTAATATAGACCCTGTCTCCAAGGTCACTTTATCAAAGTGGCTAAGAGACTGTATACACTACATCTATTCACTTGCAAAAAAAACCTATACCACAGAATGTTAAAGTCAACTCTACCAGATCTATGGCAACTTCTGTAGCCTTCCATTCAAGAAACCCTATGGATAGTATTTGTGCAGCAGCCACATGGGCTAACCCCCACACTTTTATTAATCATTACAAATTGGATGTGGTCTCCACAGGGAGAGCTGCCCTCGGCTCAGTGGTACTCTGGAACGTTCTTCCATAAGGGCCGCCCAAGGAACACAAAGGTAGATGGGGATTATGTCCCATCAGTAAGGAATGAACGATGATTAACAACATCAGATAAAGAAGTTATGTCTTACCATAACATTCCATCTGTGTTGTTGATCTTCATTCATTCATCACTTCCCACCCTCCGTCCCCAATCCAGAGATTCTTGGTTGATCTCATGTACTCCTTTCTTGTAGGTCTATTATGACCAGAGGCAGCCTCTACTTTTGTCTTTCAACTTGCAAACTCAATCTGAGGTAACTGAGAGCAGACCATTCTGGGTAGGACCTTGGCTCGAGAGTTTTTGTCTGATGCGAGCTTGATATTGGCTGGCTCTGTTCTGGGGACAGAACCGATAACCCATCAGTAATGAATGAATGAATGAAGATCAGCAACACAGATGGAACGTTATGGTGTAAGCCATTACTTCTTTTTTCTTAAACAACCGAGAAACCGTAATGATTTTTTCAGAATGTTCAGAGTCCATTAATTCTTCACAAACAAAGGTATGTCAAGACTGGTTACTATTTACATTATATACAAGCCAAACAAAGCAACATATATAACTCTGTGAATACTTATCTTGTTCATTTTTCATTGCTTTTACTTATAATAATTTAAGTAATTATTTAACTAATTCAACAAGGTACCATTCATCAGAGTTCAGACTCAAATGTAACAAATTAACGTCATATATAATAGTAACAGTAGAGTGTTTTGGAAAACAAAATGCTGTCCTGGAGACTAATGCCTTCTTCAGTTGAAGTATGATTTAGAAATGTCATGTATGTCCTGGTTAAATAATAGTAGCAAGGTCTCCGTACAAATGTCATAATTATTCTGTCTAAATATAGTTAACATCAATTATGGCAGGTATCACAGCTATGAGTGCTGTTTGATCAATCCTGATGTGGTGTGAGTGGATGCAGCTGTGTCTGGCAGCTAGTACAAATGTCATTATTATTCTGTCTAAACATAGTTAATATCAATTATGGCAGGTATCATAGCTTCGAGTGCTGTTTGATCAATCCTGATATAGTGTGTGTGGACGCAGCTGTGTCTGGCAGCTGTTGTATGTTGACGTTTTCATCTCCTGGAAGCTGTGGGTTGTGGCTTGTGATCGAGGTTTACTGATGCTTGTGTATTAGGAAGAGACATTTGGTGTTTTAGCCTGGATCCAGGGAGGAAAGGAGGTTGATAAAACTGTGATTAGGGATATTTTGGCAGAGAATAGTTTTGTTTATACAACTGCTGAGTGAGAGGTGGGAAGACTGGAAGAATGTGTTTTCTCTTGTTGTGGCGGCTTGTTGGGAGCTTTTTTTTATCCGTTTGCTCTCAGTTCTTTTCTTGGCTGCTGCCTCTCTGAAAGGGAGGGAATTTAGGCTTGAACTTGCAGTGAAGTGAAGCTTTGCTTCAGGTACATTGCGAGCCTCTGGTATGCAGTACACAGACACACTAACAGAAACACACTCCCAGGTTGCTATGGTAACGGAGACAAAGTGATGATGATAATGCTTAACTGCTCTGAGGAGCCTCCAAGATGATTCTCGGCAATGAAGTTTTTGGTTTAAAAAAATATATATAATAAATGGGCTGTTTTAAACCACATGTACACACATTGATGGTCTCCAAAACTTTGTTTAGCTCATTAAGTTGATTCTTGATTAAAAAAAATAAAATAATAAGCACAATTTTATATTTAAAATGTATTTTGATCCAAGCACATTAAGGACTTGCATAAGAGTGGAAGTCTGAGTTATTGTGAAACACTAAGAGCACCTGGTCTTGTGCAGTACCCTTTGTAGTGGTCTGGGAGGTGAACTTGCTCGGATGTGTTGGGCATATGGGAATAGCTGATTCTAGGGGTGTTTGGGGTTGCTGGGAAGTGCTAGAGAGTCATCAGATTTCCTTCATGGAAATATCTGTGGGAATGGAAGGTGCGTTGAGTGGTTCACTGGCAGAGTGGCCACTGCATGGAACAGGCTAGTAAAATGGAAAAGGACAGATATTGGTTTGGTTATGTTAAGAACAGCCTGGAAACGCACCACATGAACTAGTGAATGGTATTCTGGGAAAACTGGATGGGCATTGTTGCCCATGCTTGAAGTACTGATATGTGGGTATGTAAGGATAGAAATATACTTATAACAAATAAGAAATTAGAAGGGTCTCATAATTTGAAGTCTATGGATTGTATAAACATGCTTGGAAGGAGCTAATAAGAAGAATAAGCATTACAGCTTGTGTTCTCTCAAATAACTAAGCAACAGCCAAAAAAAAAAAACACAATCGTTATGTAATGTATAATTTTAGTAAATCTAGGCATAAAATATGTAATAGTCATAAACGATGATGCATTCTGCTGAATTTAGATATTAAAGACAGGATTTAACAACATGGGCTTGTGTATAATAACACTACTGTCTTAACTTGTCATAAATGACATACAGGCAAACATGTTGATTTTCTTATGTAAGTAAATATGCATAACAAGTCATGTAATTGCTTTAACTTGAACTGTAGTTTTTGTAACCCATCTTGACCATAATTAATACTTAAACGGTTACCAAGGTAACTAATGTTTTACATCCAATGTCACAGAATGTAACAATCATATTCTGAACAAATAGTATTAGATTGACAATCACTCAGTTTAACCTTTCCGATTATACAAAATAGAATGTTACCATTTAAATCAAAAACTTTCAGTATATGCCATAAAATGGCAATTTGTGAATGTGGAAAGGGAACTTGTAATCATTAATCACAATAACTGAATTTGTTGTTTTTAGCCTATGATCTCACTCATTCTGTATTAAATGACAGATATGAAAATCCTTATGTGTGGGAAATGGGGGGAAGAGGGATGCACTAATAATTAAAATGCACTAACTTTCATCAATGTTCACATAAAACAAACTTGATGCTTTAAGTAAGTTAGCAACAAAGTGATTACTTAAATGCTGGCAAACAAATATAACTTCTGATATATCCAGTAAAATACATCATATTATAAACATTAGGTATAAATATTACCATCTATTTACATTAAGTAATATGTTTTGAAAGATTTCGTCAGTAAGGGTGAAGATGTTAAATAACTGTGTGCTATAATCTTTTACTGAGGTTTTATATATGATGCATCCTACTTTACTATGATTGAATTGCTTGTCATCTATCTTTCATGTAAATATTAATTGCTTATACATAAGTAGACATTTATGTTGTATTAGAATTTTTTCTAATCTACAATAGTACTGGATCTGTTCAAAAGAATGTAAATATTGCTTATTCCTACTATAAATATTCTCCATATGATAATTCAATTTATGGAGCTCAGATGTTCTGGATTGTCCAGGTATGAGTGATAATCTGATGGACTTAGGTTTATCCATCAGATTAGGAATGATTTTCATTCCATGGCTAGTGTGGATCTTAGTTTCCTTAACATTTATTAATTTAAATTTATTTCACAAAAACATTTTTAGTATGCCTAACCAAAACATTACTTTATGGTAAACCCTCAAAGAATAAAACTGATAATTTCCTTTAAAAGCTCAAACATGTACTTTATAGTTATCAGATGAAAATGTTTAATAGTCGCAATAAAATAAAAATATATAGTCTAAATAACCTAAGATGGATTTAACTTTCAAAACAAATGATGATTACAAATGGAATCCTAAGGAGTATATGATATTGGCGCAATCCACTTATAAGACAAAGGCAAAGGGTGTAACAATTTTATGGAAAACAAATATGATTAACCCAGAAATCATTTATAAGTATGAAGCTAAACAAGGCCTTATGGCATTAGTAATAGTTAAAATAACAACAGAATATGGACCCTAGCCAATCTATACTGGTTCCCAGGCATTGGAACAGGAACTGTTAGAAATGAAATCCAAGTGTTTTTTTTTTAATAATTATAAAGGCAACTTAATATTAGGAGGAGATTTTAACTGTATATTTGATATTTCTGAAACTGCAAATAAAAAACCGCTGTGTACATAGGTTCATAGGTAGGTACTAGGCTATCGGCCCAAGGGCCTAAGTAAGCCTAGCCAACAAGGTTCCCTGGCTTAAACCACCCAAGAAAGTTATTTTCCTGTGCCCCTGTAGAGCAGGGCCACAGAAGTCATCCCCGTGGTGTATTTCCTATTTCCCATGTGCTGTATTAAAAGCTTTAAACAAGTGGGTAGAATCATTTCATCTTGTAGATACTTTCAAATTTAAAGAAGATAAATATTTTCTTTTCCCATAAAGATCACAGATTTGGTACCCAAACTAGAATATATAAAATATTTGCTGCCCATGACTTGCACTCTAAAATCATTAATTTCTCAATCACTCCCTGCCCCTTTTCAGACCATAATTCATTGATACTAAAACTTCAAAATGGATACAAACCATTAATCTTTAACTCCAGAATTCCAGCATATATAACTAAAATTAGAGTTCAAACCGTGGTTATTATCTGAATTACAGTTCTTTGATATTAATTACACCACAGAGATAAAATAGTGATATGTGACTCATTAAAAGCTTACATATATGGTAAAACCCTAACTTGGTATAAAAAATCAGAGACTAGGATTCTGAATTAGATCTACAGTCCAAACGTTTCTCAGTAAAAGCTGAAAAAATCAAAATCATTTGGTTATTAAAAAGAAAGTAGAAGTATTAAACAATAAATACAATGAAATTCTAACACATAAAACTAGTTTAGTTTGGTTTTAGAAAAACTAAAAATTAATACCTTAGCCACTTGTCCCAAATATCTACATATTTTATCCACAAGAATCAAAATGCAGTCAAAAGCTAATAACTTTAAAAGAATATTCCATGAAAATAAAGGGAAAACTGTCTCTGATATAGATGACATTCTTGATGCCAACAGAAATCACTATATGGAACATTTCCAAAAAGAAAATATACATATCGATCAATAATCTAGATGAAAAATGTTCTAATATAAAAAAAAAAAAATACCAGAAAAATTAAAAACTAGATCTGCAAGCACCCATATCCTACAAAGAAATTACAGATAAAATAAAAGAGGGTAAAAATAATAAAGCTCCAGGTGTAGATGGCATAATTATGGAAATATATAAACTTTTTCCTTCAAAGATACTATCCTTCTTCCATAAAACTCTATTAGAAATTCAGTCAGAAGCTTTAATACCACCTTCTTGGAGATGTTCCTTAATCACACCAATCCTAAAGGAAAACAAATCCCCAAAGCTTTGTACCTCATACAGACCTATATCATTATTAAATAATGAGTATAAGATATTTATGACAATATTAACTAACAGAATGAAAATACCACTATCCAAAACAATAAATAATGATCAAACTGGATTTATATATCACAGGCACATACATGACAATATTAAAAGAATACTTTCTCTTATAGATTGTTAATAAAGAAAATAAAGAAACACTTAATATAGAGAAAGCATTTGATTCCCTAAATTGGGACTATGTATTAAAAATTCTAATGCTAGTTGAATTTCCTGCATCCTTTGTTCATCTACTAAAGAATATATATCCAAATAATTTACTGTTTTTCAAGTTGGGTTCTTTTACCTCTGAATCTATACATATAACAAAAGGCACTAAACAAGGATGTTCCATGTCACCGATTCTATTTGCTCTGGCTATTGAAATATTGGCAGATTCATTTTGTAACAATATAAAAATCAAAGGAATAGATGTTTATGAACAATAGAATTCTAAAGTAATGCTATTTGCTGATGACATATTACTGACATTATCTAATACAAAAGAGACCTTAGAAGAATTAGATATATTAATTGACAAATTTCACATGACTTCAGGACTCCATTTCAATAAATCAAAATCAAAAGTTTTATTTTTAAATAAAAAAAAGAACTGCAGACTAAGGGGGATCACATCATAGGGAAAGAATTTACCTTAAAATATCTAGGAATTGAGTTATGCAAGAATAATAATGAATTAGTCTCAAAAAACTACAGTAATATCAATACAATTTAAAATCTGTGGAAAAATTTAACAAAATAATAATATATGAAGATACTAAAAATGGTTTTACTGCCCAAGATCCTATATATAGCCTTGGCAATACAACTGTTACCAGAAAGGAATATACTTAAATTTTATTAGCTATGAATTTATTTCTTTTTATGGTTTCCTAAAAGAAATGGAATAGCTTTAATACATCATACCAGACCATGGAAACTGGGAAGATTAAACTTTTCTGGTATAGAAACCTGTATACAAGCATCAATATCTAAAACAATCTCAGATTGGATAAGTCCAAATTACTCTGCATATTTGAAAGAATTACAAACTGTGATAATCAATAAATGAATTTGATTTACAAAAAAATTAAAAATAACAGATATGTGCCATGGCAAATTGTTTTTATGTATTAGTATGCAATATAACCTAACTAAACCCACTAAAACTCGTGTGATTAATTTTTACATTGACTCATTTTGGAAAATTAGTAATGCAAATATAGATTTAAAAATCTGGCTTGATGTTTTAACAGCATTTATAGTCGCAAAGAACTTTCCACATAAAATATATAGAGAAATTATGAATATCTGGGAACGGAAAGGATTTGTTTGTTGGCTCCAATGTATCAAAGAACTAAAAGTTTTAGATATGGAAGTAATAAAAACAACATACAGAATTCCACAACAGGACTGGCTAACTTTACAGAGTATTCGGTCATATTCTCATGTTTTATGCAGAATAATTAACGATTCTCATTTCAAGAAATATCTAAATTTGCAAAATACATATATGAAATCATGTATAATGACTTTGACATGGGGAAACAGTATTTCATAATTTTACAAAATATTGATAAATTATAAAACAACACCAAAAACGTCATATTGGAAATATATAACAAAAGGAGACTTAATACAGTTAACGGAAGATATTAAAACAAATATCTATAAAATATACATCATTTACACAATACTAGAAAGTTTTTAATTGGAAATGCTTGCACAGAGCATTCTTAACCCCAGACAGAATCAGTAAAATTAGATGTTATGTGATCCTATCTCGCCTACATTCTGACTGATGGGTTCAGAGCCGATCCTCGGCTCCGACTCGGCACGCTTATGCCAAAGAGCGAAGTCTCTTATTGGCTGGGCTTACTATATCCCAGGATGCACCACTACCAGTCCCCCAGATCTCGTTTGCCGCTAACAAGCAAAGACGTGGTCTCGAGCTTGGCTGAGCTAAGTAGTGTTTTTCACTTACTTTTCCTGTCAGGGTTTTCCTTAAAATTCAACAAAAAGCTGTTATAACAGCTATCGTGTGTTTTTTGTGTGTGAGTGAAGATTTTTCTTGGTGAAATTCTTGTGTAGTGACTGAGTATTGTCTGACTAAAGGTCCCATTTGCGTTGTAGGGCCTTCCCCTGTCAGTCTGTTGTCTGGCTAGTCCCGTATTATTTTTAGGGGTCTTAGATCCTTTAGTCTTATTTTTTTCTATTTGTGACAATCCTTCTTTAAAAAAAAAAAAAAAAAAAAAAGAGAAAGAAGAGAGAGAGAAAAGAAATCTTTCTGTGATAGTGTTTTGTGTTTTTGGCTAGTTCACTGATTTGATTGCCATAATGTCACAGGCTCCTAGGCCTTCAGGGTTTAAAAAGTGCACTAAGTGCAGTTTCAAAATGTCGATCACAGATGATCACTCTCTCTGTGTATACTGTTTGGGCGCCAAACATTTGCAGGAGTCCTGCAGCATGTGTCACGCGTTTTCCTTGAGGGTCCTCCAGGAGAGGAAAAATAAACTTATTTTAAAAGGCCTTATTAAACCCTCATTTGAACAGGCATTGGCTTCCTCTCCTTCTCCTGCTAAAAAGAAAAAGGCGTCGGCTCCGACCAGTCCGTCGGAACCGACCGCCAAAAGACATAGGCAGGCTTCTCCTTCGGCTCCACGGACTTCGGAGCCGAGGGCGGAACGGTCTGCCTCGATGCCTCCAGCCTCGACTCCTCTGGGTTCGGAGCTGACGGCTGGGGCGTCGAGAGGCGGGTCACCTTCATCGGCTCCACTGATCTCGGAGCTGATGAAGGTTGTCCGCTCAGACACTTCCTCCTCGGCGCCGAAGCCCTCTTCGTCACCGATGGAAATTGGTTTGGACACTCCTTCGGCGCCGATAATTGTCGATTCGGAGCCGGTCCCCTAGTCCCTTGGAGCCGTTGGAGAGGCCTACTCGGACCCATTCGGTCTCTTCCAGGTCATTAAGGATGTCAGATTCGGACATAGACAGGGTGCTCCAAAGACTGTTCCAGTCCCCAGTCTTTCAGAAATTTGTTTCGGCTCCGACCCACTTGGCTTCGGAGCCGATAGCCCATTCCATTGCCATTCCTCCTCCGACCGCTTCGGCTCCGTCGGAGCAGGTGCTGATGGAGCCATTGGAGATCCTAGGGTCGGCTCCGACCCTTACTCCAACCCCGGCCTTCGGGTCCGAGTTTAGCACACGGACTTCTTCGGCCGGACCGGGGTGACGTTGGGACCAATGCTGTCGGTTCCAAGCCTCCTCTCGGTGCTTCGCGCTGGGACTTCCATCTGCTATCATGGCTCGGGACCGGACCCTCCCAGGATTCTGGGGTCCGGCCTTCAGAGCTATGAGGAGTGCCTTGGCCAAGTCTTCTTCGCCATCTCACGGCTTTACCGGCACCTTCCCTGGGCATGGAGACTGGGTCTTTGGCAGTTCCCCTGTCTCTAGGCAGCTGAGCCCGGGCCTGAGGTTACCCCCACTGGGGTTCCCTCCTCCTGAGGGTCTTCGGAGTTGTCTTGGAGGAGCCCCAAGGAAGAGATCGTGCAAAGAGGAAGCACGTGGACTCCCCGATGAGTCTCTTACATCGGACACTGATCTTGATGATGCGGAGGGGTCCCCAAAGTCGCCCTCGGATGATGTCTCATTTGCAGACATTCTAGAGATCCTTAAGCAACGAGGCTGGAATTCCAAACCCCCTCCGCTGATGAGTCGGTGTTCCTCAAGGCCTTCGGGGCTCAGCCCTCCGCCTCCTGGGTGTCTCCGCCCTTCGACGAGCTCCTGGATTTGGTTTGTCGGAGGCGTGGGAACATCCAGATACTGTGGAACCAGTGCCTTCTCGCCCTAACAAATTTTTGTCTGCCCCACCCGAGAAGGAGTTCTTAACGAAAGGCGTGGCTGTAGATGCCATGGTGGTGGCATCTGCTACCCAGCAGGATGTGGCAGAGGCTTCAACATCCGTCCATCCTCCTAATAAGGAGTCTAGGAGCATGGACCGGTACGGGAAGCGCACCCTGACTTCAGCGGCCTTTACTTTGAGGTCCCTGAATTATTTGGCACATTTCACCAGACTACAGAGGGATCTGGTCAAGGAGCTCTCAGACTCCCTCTCAGGTAACCTACCTGAGCAGCTAGCCCAGTCGGTTAGCTCTCAGTTGGCTATCCTTACCTCGATTTCTAACTCCTCCATGAGGCTCATTTCATATGCGGCCGAAGGGGCGGGCAGGCACAGGCGTGGCTCTACGGAGACAAGCCTGGCTCCGTTTGTGTCATTTCGCGGAGGCCTTCAAGTCTTCCTTTGCCGACGCTCCCTTTGATGGGTCCTCTTTGTTTGGACCCAAGGTAAAAGACACTCTTACCCGCTGTGAGCAAGAGGGAAAGACTTTATCTGCCGTAGGAGCACGTTATTCCACTCCCTTTCGGCCTTATCCCAAGGCTAAAAGAGGAGGGAAGATGTGGTTCCGCAAATCACAGAAATTCTTTCTTCAACAGCAGGAAGATTCCCCTTCCAGAGGCAGAGGACGGGGAAATTTTTCTGGGAGACGCCGTCCCAGAGGCGGCAGAGGCCCCCGCAACACTGGAAACCGCGAGTCCTTTCGTGGCTCTTCAGCCTCCCACACTCCATGAGGGATTGCCCGGCTGTGCTGCTCCGGAGCCAGTCGGGTGCCGTTTTGCCAAGCACCTAAAAGCCTGGGAGTCTATTACTCAGGACAGATGGGTGCTTCGGATTATTGCCGGAGGTTACACCATTCCCTTCACACACTCAGCCCACCGTCCAAAAATCCCGGACCCACCACCCAGTCAAAGGGAAATTGCAGCCGTAGAAGCTTCAAAGCTGCTAGAAAAGGAGTCATCCAACCGGTCCCCACAGACCAGATCGAATCCGAAATTACTCAAGGTTCTTTTAGTGCCAAAAGACAGGGGACCTGAGACCCATTTTGGATCTCAGCAAACTAAACCAGTCCGTCATGAAGTGCAAATGGTCACTTTACAATCCATTCTCCCATTGTTGGAGAAAGATGTTTGGATGTGCTCCATAGATCTCAAGGACGCCTATTATCACATACCGATACATCAGGCCCAGGAGGTATCTGCGCTTCAGCCTGGGAGACAGTCATTTCCAATTTTGTGCACTGCCCTTTGGTCTCACCACAGCCCCAGGGTGTTCACCAAGTGTTTGGCAGTAGTGACTGCTCACCTGAGGAGTCTCGGATTCCAAGTGTTTCCCTATCTGGACGACTGGCTCCTGACTGCCACCACCAGGCATCTACTACTAGAGAACCTACAAGCCACCATTTCCTGGGTGCTTCCTGGGAATTACATTCAACTGGTCAAAGTCTGTCTTGCTGCCTTCTCAGCGCATAAGATTCATAGGAGCAGAGATAGACTCAAAATTAATGCGAATCTTCCTTCCTACCGAAAGGATACAAACATTACAAGATCAAGTCCGAGCCCTGCTTCTAAGATCCAAAGCCCCAGCCAGGATGGTCCTGCAACTTTTAGGTTCAATGTCTGCCACAGTTCTCCTAGTTCCTCTGGCAAGATTGCACATGAGGATTCTTCAGTGGCTGTTATCGACACAATGGTCTTTTCAGGATCTCCCCCTCAATCATCACATACTGATTACAGAAACGTGCAAACGGGACCTCCGCTGGTGGCTTCTGCCATCCAATCTGAATCAGGGAAGACATTTTGTTATACCCCCTCCGGTGGCCACCTTGACAACGGATGCCTCCCAGACGGGGTGGGGGGGGCATTGTCTGTCAGTTCAGGATTCTTGGCTTCCAAACGAAACATTTCTCCATATCAATGTGTTGGAAATGAGGGCTGTACTTCTGTCCCTACAAGCCCTTCACAAGTTTCTCCCTCAAGGCGTTATCGCCATCCACACAGACAACATGTCGGTGGTCTGGTATCTAAACAAACAAGGAGGGACCAGATCTTACCCCCTTTGCAGAGAGGCCATGAGGGTGTGGGAATGGGCAGTGGCTACCAAGCGCTTCCTGGTAGCGACCCACATTCCAGGCAAATCCAATGTATTGGCAGACAGACTGAGCAGGACTATTCTCTCTCCTCACGAGTGGTCTCTGAACGAGACAGTAGCAGCTCAGATTTTCAAAGATGGGGGATTCCGTGCTGCGACCTGTTTGCAACACCACAAAACACGAAGTGCAAAAGGTTCTTTTCCTTGACCCCGCGTCAAGGGGATGCAGCTACGGATGCTCTAGTCCAACCTTGGCCAACAGGACTGCTTTATGCTTTCCCTCCGATTCCACTCCTCCCCAAAGTCATCCAGAAAGCTTCCCAATTGGGGTCCACAATGATTCTAATTGCTCCGTATTGGCCTCGTCAGGTATGGTTCCCCTACCTACAGAAATATACTCTGGACGGTCCTTGGTTCTTGGATCTAACTCCGGACCTTCTGGTTCATCAGTCGGGACAACAGCACCAGTCCTTCACACCTTGAAATTAACAGCTTGGCTCCTCCACTTCCGACTTTAGTCAGAAATCACACCTTGGACCCGGAAGTTATTCACATTTTATCTTCAGCCCACAAACCCACCACTAAGAAATTGTATCACAGTAAGTGGAAGAGGTTTGCTATCTGGGCTCAACTCAGAGGCTTAGACCCTATTACTGCCCCGATACCAGAGGTCTTGAAATTTTAACATCCTTGTTTAATCAAGGATCTTCAGTCTCTACTATTAAAGTCCAACTAGCAGCTATCTCCAAATTTCACAAATCCATAGACCCACCGTTGATGAGCAGCAGATTATGTAAAACTTTCATGAAAGGTGCTGTGCTTTTAAGACCCCAGTTTTTCATCCTGCGCCTCCGTGGGATCTTGATTTGGTACTTCGTGCCTTAACATCTTCCCCTTTGAACCAGCTGCTACATGTGAGTTGAAATATCTGTCTTGGAAAACTGCCTTCTTAATTGCAATTACCTCTGCAAGAAGAGTTTCAGAACTTCAAGCCCTATCTATCAAACCACCGCACTTGATTTTTCACAAGGATAGAGTATCACTTAGACCTAACCCATCTTTTGTCCCAAAGTTTGCTCTAATCTCTGTCTCCAACAATCTTTAGAGCTACCAGTTTTCTTTCCAAAATTTTCAAACAAAGCGGAATATACCTTCCATACGTTGGATGTTCACAGGCAATTACGCTTCTATCTAGATAGGACTCAGCAAATTCGGAAAACAGATCAATTGTTTGTGTCCTTTTCAGATAATAAACTGGGTCAAACCATCACTAAAGCTACTATTGCCAAATGGATCAGAGATTGCATAACTCAAGCTTATTCCTCTTCAAATAAGCAACTTACAACATCTGTCAAAGCTCACTCTACTAGAGCTATGGCTACCTCTATTGCATTCCATTCCAAGCTCGCTATTTCTGAGATTTGTGCTGCGGCTACTTGGTCCAACCCGCACACTTTCATTTCCCACTATAAATTGGATGTGGCATCTAAAGGGCGAGCATCATTTGGTTCCACGGTACTCAGGAGTGTTTTCCAGTGAGCCACCCAGGATTTAGGTGCTAGGGACGCTGTCCCATCAGTCAGAATGTAGGCGAGATAGGATCACATAACCTCTTTTAGTTATGTACTCACCATAACTTCAGATGTTTGGGATCCATCTCGCCTACATTCCTAATACCCACCCTCCTTCCCCCTGCCTTGGAGATCAGAAGAGATTGAACGGTTTGGGCTCTACTGTTTTTTATCTTGTATCATCTGTCAATGTTATATAAGCAGTGCATGCGTGTGTGCATGTATGTGGACAAACTAGATCTGGGGTACTGGTAGTGGTGCATCCTGGGATATAGTAAGCCCAGCCAATAAGAGACTTCGCTCTTTGGCATAAGCGTGCCGAGTCGGAGCCGAGGATCGGCTCCGAACCCATCAGTCAGAATGTAGGCGAGATGGATCCCAAACATCTGAAGTTATGGTGAGTACATAACTAAAAGTTCTTCCATAATGGATTGGACATACTTGTGTAACTGTATGCATTAAGATCTGTTATAGTGTCAGGCTAATGTAAATGTTGAGGGGAAAAAAAGAAAATCCCATGTAGTTTTATATCGCTGAAAGTTAAGTTATAAGTAGTCATATGATTTATATAATTCATTATTTACATTGTCTACATCTTTTTTTTCTGCAATCATGAGTTGTCATTAATCTTTACTAAAGGAAGAACAAAAAAAAGAGAGAGAGAGAGTAGCCACAGGGTATTGCTTAGCTTGTGTCTCTAAAGCAATTATAGGTGGTTTCATTTTTTAAATGCTCTTTCAGCCGTGCTTTGAATTTTCATAGATATTTATCTAATTTCATGGGAAAGTGTTTCCAGGTGGCTGAAGCAAGTTTTGTCAATGCTCTGTCCCTCAGTGGTAGATATGAGTCATGGCTTTGTGACGAGTAGTCCCTTTTCTTCTGTGTTGAGTGTATAGGAAGTGTCTCGTAAGAGTTTGGTTTTCTGGGATGGACAGTGACTCTGTGCAAAGATTTTAAAAATGCTTTGAACTTGGAGCCATTTGAGACATTAAGGACGGCATAGAGACATATTCTGTTATCTGCTGCTTGTAGTTTTTGGCTGTTTATGCTAGAGTGATGGCTTTTGAGTGATAATACATATTCCAGTTTAGGAACTAGCATATTTTTGGCAGTAGATTCTCTTTTTAAGATAGATGCAGTACTTTTGTATGTTTCAGATGTGTTAGTGCTTTATTTTTTTGCATTATGATCAATGTGATTTGAAAAGCTTTTGTTGGGTCACTGTGGGCATAGCAGTGTTGTAGTTATCCTTAATTTGTAATGTGGGAAAGGCTGAGAATTTCTGTGCCGCACCAAATGGCAAGCAACTGGATTTTTTTGTGAATTATGGTCCATTTATTGTTATTTTGAAGACTGAAAGGAACTTGTGTTGTATATTTTGTTATCTTTGGTGTAAAGTCTGGCTAGATTGGAGAAGAAGATTATATGCATACATGGCCAGATCCATGGTAAAATTATTTAAAAGTAGGAGGAAGGGTAGGGGGGGTTGTTACTGATCTTTGTAGTATGCCGACATCGAGGTTATTATAAAGTAAATCTGGAAGCATCTATCCCCAAGGTATCTTTTTTAAACCATTGCATTGTGTTAGTTACAGAATTAAGTTTGCCTAGTTTGTTTAGTAATTGTTTTGAATGTCCTATTCATGTCAATATATAATCCAGCTGTCAGGAGACCATTATTCATATTGGTACACAGTGCGCTTTTTTAGTGGTCATATTAGTATAGGTTACATTAGTAACTGTGTAAA
The DNA here is from genome assembly GCF_019279795.1 of Protopterus annectens. Taxonomy (NCBI): domain Eukaryota; kingdom Metazoa; phylum Chordata; order Ceratodontiformes; family Protopteridae; genus Protopterus; species Protopterus annectens. Next base: position 945,009,666 of record NC_056728.1, read on the forward strand.
TGACTGCCATTTTGTCAAATACCTTATGGAGCCCATGTTGTTGATTACATAGATGTGTGCATTAAGTCTGAAAATATTTGTTTATAGAAACATTTTTTTGTATGTATGTATGTGTGTATGTGTATATATATATATATATATACACACACACCTATACATGACATCTAGGTGGACCAGTGAGTCTAATGTCAGACTTAAAGGGGACAGAATCAAGGGAGAGGAGGGGTAGAGGTCCTTACCAGATGGACCAGTCACCTCCTGTTCAGCTATCATTTGTAATAGTAGTAGTGATTTTAAAATTTAGAATTATAGTGATATTATGTTTGAAAGTTGTGCTAAGCTTTTTGAAAAAGGTTTGAATTCTGTACCTTGTAGAGCTTAAGTGGCAGGTTTGATGATGGATTTGAAGTTATATACCAGGAAATTGAATTTAGCTATTTGTTTCAAAGAAGCAAAGCAAGTTGGTTGTTTGAAATTTCATAGGATGAGTGTGGTTCACCTACCTTTTATACCTTTAATATACAGTTATTTAAAAAAATATGAAAGTTAGATTTTAGGAAAATACTTAATAAAGGCAAGCAAGCAGGATGGCCGCTGTGGTGCAGCGGCTAGCGTTGTTGCCTCACAGCAAGTGGCTCTCCGGTTCAATCTTCGGCTGGAGTGTCTTCTGTGTGGAGTCTTCATGTCCTCCCTGTGGTCATGTGGGTTTCTTACTGGTGCTCCAGTTTCCTCCCACATCCCCAAAGACATGCTGCAAGTGGATTGGATATGCTAAAATTGGCCCTAGGCATGAGTGCGTGTGTGCCTTTTGTGAAAGGTTGGGTGCTGGGCTGGCAACTCGACACCTTAAAAACTCCACTGCAAATCATGAGCGACAAGGTGATCCACTGTGGCGACCCCTAACCAGGAAAAGCTGAAAGAGAGAGAGACTTAATAAAAGCAAGCCTAAGATTTTTTTTTTTTTTTTTACAATATAAATAGTGAGGAAAAGGACATGCTTACTGAAATATGTAGTGATAGATCGGTTAGGGTTATGAAGCCAGATAAAGGTGGGAGAACTATCACCTTGCTCCAAATTTATCCTGACAGCATAATTTCTTAAATCAAGGGTCACTACAGGGTATAACAAACCAAGAACCTTGAAAAACTCCAAAATGAAGCGATCAGTCCGGTCCCAGAGACCACCAGTAAAAACCACATGAAACTTTATTGTATAAAAACCAATACTGAGTGCATTTAGTCAAGTCTAACCACGACTTCATCAGAATACAAAAAAAATCAATGCAGTGCTCACAGTTAAATACCTCCTCTCCCAGTTACATGATTAATCAAGACCAATCAAAGCCCCTAGTTACAAAGTCATTTGCATGAAGTACGAGTCCACAAAATAAGTTTGTTAAAGAAACATTCACTTTTGCATAACCCAGAAAAAATGTTACACATCATATGAATGTAATCTTAAAACACTAGCCAGTGATGGATCATTCATACCTGGTGATGTTTGAGCATTTAATCTAGTTTGCCATTTAAGTTCACACAGCCAAGTAAATCATTCCAAGGCCCCCCTCTACTATTCTTTGTGACCGTATCTAAACCAAAAAATAAAAACTTGTGAGTAGGAAATTCAATAAATGTCTAAAAAAGCATTAGAATCCTTTTGTTTTTTTACATCCAAAAAATTTTCGTAGATTCTATCACAAAGTTTTCTTTTGTTTTTCTTACATAAAAACCATTACTCTCTTGACTAGGTAAACTGTGCAAGAAGTATTGCAATTCAGTGAAAATCTTGAAAATGTTCAACCCATTAATCATCAAAGTCTTTCTGTAATATATGTTTGCATTGGGTGCAAAAACCACACTTAAATGTGCCCCTCTTTTTTTTTTTTTTTTTTGTTTTGTTAATGCCCCTTTACTTTTTCTAGTCTGACCTTCAAGGTATTGTTTTAGTGATTTACCTTTCCTAAATACTACCCTAGGTTCTTTCATAACAACTGAAAAGTTTTCAATTATCTTTCAAAATTTTCAGAATGCTGTAACTTCAGTCATGCATGTGATGAACAAAACTGTCGTAAAAGACATTGATGTTTACATCTGTGTCCCTATTATATTTGAATGGCTCCTGGGCTCTAATTATAGGTACATAATAACCCCTGGTTTCTTTTCTGTTTAACTCCATCATCAATAGTGACAACTAGCTCAGTTGGATAACCTCTCTCTACCTGGAACTATTCATCCTCTGATACCATACATGCTAAACGCACAAATTGCCCTTTCACTATTACTTTTTCTTGTTTTTCAGGATGGCAACTTGTGTAATGTAACATACTATAGAGCATGTACTTTTCCTGAAAATGTTACTTATGATTGTCTGTTGGGCAACATCCTTAGTGATTTTGATATCCAGGTTGAGTATGTGTGATGAATCATAAGCATAGGTAAATTAAAAAAAAAAACTAGATGTTAAATTCAAGTACTCGACAAACTTTGGTAACTCACTTAAGCCTGCTTCCCAGGCAATAAAAATGTCATTCAGGAAACTGACCTGAAGGGACCAGAGTGATTCTTGAACTTTTGAAAAATGTGTTCTTGTTCCCAGTGTAGCATTACAATGTTTGCAAATATGGGGGCACATGAGGCCCCCATAGCAACACCCTTTTTCTGTAGGAAGTATTGACTTTCCAAGAACACATAGTTTGTTAGTTTGTTTTTTAGTACCATTTCCACTAAAGTTCAAAGGGTGCTGATGCCATTGTTATTGAACCCTGAAAAGTCTACCAGGAACTCATGAAAAACTTAAAAGCCTTCCCATGTGGGGGATCACAATAAACAAATTCTGAATGTCTACAGTTACAAATACGGTATCGTCTGAAAATTTGACCTTTTTAAGTTCATCAAGAAAGTCCCAGGAGTCTGGACAAAGATGTTTATTTATTTATTTCATTTGTTAACCGGGTAGATTTCGACTGAGCCAGAAGCCTATTTTTAGAAGAGACCCGGGGAGAAAATCTCTAGGAAGCTTACTTTTTTTTTACACTTGGTATATAACAAATATTCAAAAGAAATAATAGTACATAAAATACACATGCAAACAGAACTTCAAGTTGCAAGGTTCTTGACGTGGCGTCTATAAAGTAAATGTATTAAACGGTTTTACCATACATTTATTTTTTGTGATAACAAATTATGTTCCAAGTGTAAGAAGGCTTTAAATCACCAGGAGGTATAGAGAAATGGGAACAAAAGCGTTTGACATCAGTGGTTGAAATGATTAGCCTGGGTGGGAGCAGGAGCAAAATCTATGTTTCGAGAAATATTCCTTATGTTTAAATGTATGTGTATCATTGATGGACAGAATATGGTGTGGAAGCGAGTTCCATTGTTTGGCAATGATATGGGAGTATAAGGACATGCCATGACAGTTTTGTGTTTTGATAACCTTTAAGAGTATTTTATCAGCAGACGTAAGGGAAGTTAGGTTGCTGTAGGGTTAAACAAGATTAGATAGTGCTGGGTAGTTGTCAGGTTTGTATAAGACTGTGTGCGCAGCTAGTAACAGATTCAGGGTGAGATAATGAGGGAGCTCTAGCCAATTTAACTGGAGAAGGGCAGTACAGTGATGAGATCTTTGAGACTGATTGGTGGCAAATTTTGCAGTTTTATTATAGCAATATTTAAGTCTATTTAGGTCAGATTTGCGAAGATTGATAAATATTTGAGAGCAGTATAGAAGGGACAATAATAGCTGGGTTCTAGCTGTTGCGAGTCTAGCATGGTCAGTAAGATATGCTTTGGCCCTGTAGAATGAGCCCAGTTTGACATGCACCTTTTTAATAGTTAGTGGACTCAAGTTTGATAAACACCTTGCACTATCAGTTGTGACACCGAGAAATTTTATATATTCATTGGGCTCTATTTTAGTGCCATTGGAAGAGGAAATACAGATAGGAGGTATATTGTTAGCTGTCTGGGTATGCTGGAAAACCATGAGCTTGTTTTTTTGGGGTTTAGAATAAGTTGTTGGATTGTTTGGTAACTTTCGATGTTTTGGAGGGCTACTTGAGTTTTTTCTTGGAGCTCTGTGATCATGGGGGCTGAGCAGATTAAGGAAGCATCATCCGAGTATTTTACAGTTGATGCTGAGTTTGCTGTGGTATTAAAATCATTAGTAAAAAATTGTGAATAGAATTGGTCCCAGGATTGAACCTTGTGGGACTCTAGCAGTTATAGGGAGTTGGCGGGAGAGTTTATTGTTCTTCAAAGTGGCATATTTCCCAACAGTTAGGTAGATATGAAACCACTTTAGAGCTACTGGGCTGGAATGATAGGAAGCTAGTTTTGTTGAGAAGTAAGTGATGAGATAGTGTCAAAAGCTTTTGACAGGTCTAGGAAGGTAGCAGAGACTAGTTTTTTTTAAGTTGATTTATAGTATAAGTAAAGCTAGTTAGGGCTGTGCTGGTGCTTTGCCTAGGCCGAAAGCAATGTTGTGTATTGGATAATAGATTATTGGACAGAAAATGGTCTGAGTTGTTTGTGTACACATTTTTCTAAGACTTTATCAAGTGGAGACAGAATTTATAGGTCTATAGTTAGCTATGTCAGTAGAGGGATCACCTTTATGTAAAGGAATTATGTGTGATATTTTCCAGAGGAGTGGTACATATTGTTCAGAGAGAGAAAGCGGTTGATGAGGATGGATATTGGGTAAGCGATGAAAGTAGCAGCTAGTTGTAGAAGATCCCCATGTAGCTGGTCTGCAGCTAATGTGCAAGGTTTTAATTTGGAGACTAGTGTTTTTACATAGCTAGTTTGAATTGGTCTAAGATGGAGAAGGGTAGCATTGTTATTGGAAGGTTCAGGTATGGTCAGAGGTGTATTAGGGGATTTATTAAGTTAAAAGGTTATTGAGGTAATAAAGTGGAAATTATATTGTGCTGCTATGCAGACAGTTTGGTTGGTTATTCTTTGGGCTGGGGTAGTGGGTTTTCTTGGGAATAGGAGGAGATTAATTGTTTGCCAGAATGTTTTAGGGTTGTTCTGGTATTTTAGCTGTTTGGCTTGGAAGTAGGTTCTTTTGTCTCGTTTAAAGGACTTTAAACTGTTTCTTAGCTTGACATCTGTTAACATGGCTCAAGGATGGGTTTTCAACCCCATCAACAATAGGTCTTAACGGTGGGTCTTCCACGTCCTTATGAATTTTCGGAGTACCGAAGATGGATAGTATTATTAGATGTTTAACTTTCAAGAAGTTGTATTCCTCAATCTGTTCTTGGGTAAGCATGTCTTCCAAACAATCTATCCTTTGGTATGCCCCATCAGCACAGTTTGGGGGTACCGCCTCATAAAAATCATTGTTTAGTAAATGTATATTCAAACAATTAAGATGGTCTTCTTTGTTCGTGATCGCAGCCCCACCCCCTTCAATGGGTTTCATGACCTGTATCTGCTTGACCAGATTCTTTTAAGCAATTGCCACTCACATTTAGAAAGGTTATGTTCAACATTACTCGTTGTTTTAGTAAACAGTAATTGTCTAAAATCAAACATGCACATTTTTCAAACAGTACAAGAAACTGCACTGGGGGTGGGTTGAAAAGACTCCTATGGGTCAAAACATTTTGTTGAAATTGACTTCCTGTATTTTTTTAAACAAAAATGTAACTTCCTAATAAAGAATTTAAGCAACTGATCAAGTTTTGCTCGTGCCATGGAAACAAATGTTAACCCTCTACTAAACGACTCTACAACATTACCATTATATTCATTGCTAGAATAATTATAAACAGAAATGTCACCTTTAGTGTACTGATGATTGTAAGTTCAGTTTGCTCACTGTAGTCAGCAAAAAGTTGGAGAGAAGTGAGCGAGGCATTCAGTATCTCCTCCTCCCTCGCCGCCTTCTGTCGCCTTGATTGAGAACTGTGTTTCATGTTGTTCTCTCCTTTGATTCCACAAATGCTCCTAGCATCTCACTGTTGCTGGTTCTAAAGGGAGTTGGTTCCTCTTCCTGTGATTCTACCATATCTCTTTTAATTTGGTTAGCTGGAAAGTTGTTAGAAGGGCTAACGGGCTCAGCACCCTTTGGTATAGGTTCATAGGTTGGTACTAGGCTATCGTCCCTAGGGCCTATACAAGCCTAGCCATAACAATTCCCTGGCTATTTCTTCTCATGCTATTTACTTTCTTGGACCCCTGTCTAGCAGGGCGATTGACGTGATCCCCGGGGTGAATTTCCTTTCTCCCATCCAATCATCAAGGTTCCTTTTGAAGAGTGCCAAAGAGGTGCTCTGCTTGACATGTATGGGCAGTCTATTCCAGAGTCTGGGAAGTCTCTGGGTCAGGAACTTATCCCTCTAGCATGTTTTGTTTATTGTGATGACAAGGTTTGGATCCCTGGAGCATGTGGCTCTGAGGGATTGGGATTTCTTTAAGTGTAGCATGTCCAACAGCTCTGGGTTTGACATGGCCTTGTATGTTAAGCAGAGATCGCCTTGGAGTAGATGATATGCGACAGAGGGTAGCTGGAGTTTTTTTTAAGGCAGTCGGCATAGGGCATCTGCTTTAGGCCTTAGATTCTTTTATTGGGGTATTTCTGCTGCCTTTCCAGCTGTTGCAGATGTCTTGTGAGGTACATACCAAATGGGGCTTTGTACTCTATAATGGGTCTAATGAGGGATGAGTACAGTGGGACAATGACCTCCTTTTTTCTTGATGAAAAGCCCTTAGTGATGAGGTGTGCCACATTGAAGGATTTCCTGACTGTTGTGGCGATGTGGTTATCGAAGGTGAGACCACTGTTCTCCTGTGTCCCTAAGTCTCTCGTCACACTTTCGGTGTTTAGTGTACTGCTACCTATGTGGTAATTCATGTGTACATGTTTTTTCCCAAAGGGGATAACTATACATTTCTTGGCATTAAGCTTGAGCCCATGCCTCTGGCACCAAGCATCTGTTTCTGTAAGGTCCTTTTATAGAATATCCACATCAGTGGATTCAGTAATGGCTCCCAGTTTGCAGTCATCTACGAACTTTGTTAGCCAGAGTCCCTTTGTGTTGGCCTGTACATCAGAGAAGTAGATGCCAAACAAGAGCGATCCCAGGACTGAACCCTGAGGCACTCCACTTGTCACCTCTCTGGAGCTGGATTTGGAGTCGGCTACTTTTACAGTCTGGGTTCTGTCAGTAAGCCAGTTGGCAACCCATCAAGTGACGTAGGGATTTATACCCAGCTTAGTATGTTTATCTGTGATTGCAGAGTGGGGGGGGGTGGTGTTGAAGGCCTTGGTGAGGTCCAGATAGGCTGTGTGGACTGCCTTACCCTCGTCCACAGCTCTGGAGACTGATTCAAAGACATCAGTCAGGTTCAGGTGACATATGGGCTACTAATTCTCAGATCTTCTTTGCTGCCAGTCTGAATGTTGCCTTTGAATTCAGTCTGCAAGCAGTTCACAGAGTTGGCTGAATTACTGAGCCTTCTAAAGATAAGTGCTCCATTGGGGTCTCATCCTTCTTTTTTAATTTAGTTTACATGTCATGCAGAAAGGAAAAATGTGAGTGAGGTGGGAGAGTCCTCCTAAAGATAGAGAGGAGAGGTTCCATTTTTGTTTGGATACTACACATGACCAACCACTGTATTGTCAGACATTTATCCCTAAGACACTCTACAGTCATCTGAGATCTCTTTCCATTTATTTAGAGGACCAGTGGTTGTAACATTTGGCTCAGGGTACCATGGCCAAATATACCTGACCCAGCAATCGGCCCCCCACTTAAGAATAAAGCCAAAAAGGCATCTAGTGACCCAGTTTGCTGTCCAGCCTCCACCGAACATTTCCATTGTGTTGGATGAAGAAGCTGAAGACCATTTGGTGCCAATGTCTGCTCCTTCTCCTGCAACCCACTTAAATGCCTACATGGAGCAGTCTGCCTGCACATCTGCTGAGGCTGTGTTTATGCCTAGTGCAGTTGTGAAGGCTCATTATGTCAGAGGGGGCCTAGGGGGAGTCCCCAAATACTTGTAGGGGAAGAGATGCATGGTACCCTTCTTGAATCTAGGCAGGGGTTTGAACCACTTAGATTTGTTAAAGCTGATATTCCTTTAAGAAAGAGGCAGAATACCATGCATGTGGCCCCTGTGGCTAAGGATCCCCACAAAGAATAGCAGAATTTTGCTTGGGGCTTTTCCAATGCTGTTATGGCTCTAAAGCCCCCTCAGAGATAATCTGTTCTGCTTTTGCGCCCTGGTCTTTCAGGGCTCTGTACTGAACCCTCTGTTGTTCAGCTTGTTGACTTATGACTGCACAGCCAATTTCAACTCGAACCACATAATCACGTTTGCAGATGACACATCTGTCGTAGGTCTCATTAGCAATGTTGATGAATCAGCCTATAGAGAGGAAGTTAGTCAACTCATCATCTGGTGCGACAACCACAATCTCTCACTAAATGTGAACGAGATCATTGTTCGCTTCAGAAGGCATAAAACACACTCTCCACTAACAATCTACAATGAAATAGAGAGAGTAGAAAGCACAAAATACTTGGGGGTACATATCCCAGATTACGTAACATGGAGCATTAATACTACTGCCATTTTTAAAAAAGTGCAACATTTCCTTCATTTTCTGTGAAAGATGAGAAACTCAACCCTTCCCTCGCCAATCCTTACTATCTTTTACAGAGGTATCCTAGAGAGTATACTAACCAACAATCTCACAACCTGGTATGGTAACTGTTCCACTTCGGACAAAAAGGCCCCAGAGAAAGTGGTTAAGGTAGCATAGAAAATCATTTGGAACCATGCTCCCTGCCATCCAAGAAATACACCTATTGCGATGTCTCGGTAGGGCTAACAGGATTATCAGAGGCATTACCCACCCTGGCCATGGACTGTTCACCTGTTTATCTTCTGGTAAACACTACCACTGTATGAGATGCAACACAGCCAGATACAAGAGCTTTTTTGCACAGGCCATAAGACTACTAAACTCATATAGCTCAACACCATGCTGAACTCTGGACTCTGAAAAGGCTGTTGGAAGTTCCAACAGTAGTATCACATATTTTTGTGCAGTAACTTGGTGAAATAATCCCACTGGGATTCTCTTAATAGATATTCTTATGCAATCCTAAATGTGTAATAATGATTACAGCAATCCTAAATGTGCAATAATGATTACCGCGAAAAGTTCCCCTTTCTGTACAGTTTTTATGTATAGTTAGTTAAGATTCTAAGACAGTAGCTTATGTCATGTCAGTAGTAGCTGTTGTAATACAGGTTGTTTATGTGTGAAAATGCCTCCACTTTAAGAAGGAGTAAGGACATTTTTGGTGATGCACTAGTTGTATAATCTGACTATAAAATGTACTTTGACTTTGACTTGACTTGGTCTTCACTCCTTTCTAACATCCTAGGGACTAGTCATTTGATGAAGAGTTAGACACTAGGGAGGAGTCATTGGCTTACTTTTCTCAGATCATATCTCCTCTTGACCTGGGGTCTGAAGAAGAGGATTCACTTTCTCTTGACTCCCATATGGAAGAACTGTTCTTTGGGGATAAAGTGGTTCATATGATGGAACATGTTAAGTGGCACTGTTCCAGGTTTCTGACATTCAAAAAACACATGAACTCATGCAAATATATTCTTAGCTTTCTGCATTCCTTCCAGTGATTGATACTGTTTTGGTTACTTTCGCTGCAGCTTCTCAGTCATCTGATTCTCAACCTGGACAGGTTACATGAAGCTCAACATTTTTGTATAAAAGCCCTTCCTCTGATCTTGCTGTTATTTCTGTTGTCACTGATAAACCATCCAAGCTGCTGCCTTCTAAGCTTTTTGCTTTTTATGACAGCTGTGCTATGGACAGGTGTGGGTTAAAAGTATATACTTCTGCTACCATAGCTTTCAGGTCTATTAATTACCAGAACCATATGACTAGGTATGTCTTGGCTGTTTTCTCCAAGCGTGGGGGCATTCTGGCAGATATGCCTGATTTGGAGTGCAAGTCTTCTGCCATTTTCCTTTTGCACTGTTTCTCAGGTGGCTTGTCATTCTTTTAAATGCAGTTATGATGCTGATGATGACTCCGATTGGGCAGTTGCATCTGGATCTTAATGAGAAGGTATTCTTCATTGCTCCTTCAGCCTCTGCCTGAAGGCATCAAAGCCAAATTATTAGACTTAATTTAGACAACAAAAATTTCTTTGACAGTGTTGCTCCTCAGTTCTTAACGACCACTCGGGGTAAGGGTAGCATTATGCAGGATGTAAAACAAATGTTTGTCTCTGCTGTTCCTAAGTTTCAGAGAAATTATTCATCTGAGCCTTATTTTGACCATAGGCAGCCTAGACAGCTTTCTAAGGGCAAGACTACTCCTAGGAAAGTTTTGTCTAGACAAGCCTTTTCATGGTTCTCAGGGCAAGAAGCCTCCTTTTGACAAGTCTGCTTCTATTTGACATTCAGCCACTCGTATCCCTAGGCCAGATTCCTCCATCCCTCATGTTGACTCATTCATTTCCTGTTTGCCAACAGATAACCGCCAACACTTGGGTGATTTTCATTATCCAAAATGCTTATTTTATGGTCTGGAAGTCCCTTCCTCCATACCCAGGCCTTCTTCAGCCTCCTCCTTGTCAGCTCCCCACATTGTTCTGTGGTTCTTCTGGATCTGGTGGTTCCATTCAGACTGTTCTCTTCACTGCAGGAAACAGGTTTTTATTGCAGGATGTTCCTGGTTCTCAGGAAGAAGGTTTTTGGAGGCCTATTCTAGACCTGTACTTTTTCCACACCTTTTTCCAAGGTTCCCTCTTTCAGGAGTTTGTGTCTCCAGACACTCTTGTGTTGCTTCCTAAAGCTTTTCTGGTATCCCTGGACCTGAAGGACACTTACCTCAACATTCATTTTCACCCCCTCTTTAGGAAATGTTTAAGTTTCTGTTTCCTCCTCTCAAAAGGAACCTTGACGATTGGATGGGAGAAAGGAAATTTACCCCGGGGATCACGTCAGTCGCCCTGCTAGACAGGGGTCCAGGGAAGTAAATAGCGTGGGAAGAAATAGCCAGGGAATTGTTATGGCTAGGCTTGTATAGGCCCTAGGGCTGATAGCCTAGTACCAACCTATGAACCTATTATCAGTTCTTTGCTTTCCCTTTTGTCATTCTACAGCTCTGAGGGTCTTTACCAAATGTCTGGCCCCTGCGGTAGCCTTCTGCAGGCTTGAGGGAATTCCGATATTTCTTTACTTGGATGACATTTTGATTCAAAGCCCGTCAACAGCTTTTGCTTCATGGTCTTCACTATGCTTCTTCTACATAGTGTGGGATTCACCCTTCATCTCAAAAATCCTGTGTTGATTCCCTCACAGGACCAAGTATTCCTTGGTTGCAAAAGTTAGATGATTCCAGTGACTGCTTGCCTCCCACCTCCCAAGGTCCTGTACTAATTTCCAGTCTTTTCTGCTTCTTCCAATCCTTCCTACAAGGGAATTTATCTAAACTGGGGGTGTATGGCTTCCACCATTTCCATGGTTCTCTTTGCCAAACTCCACATTAGGACATTTTAATGGTATCTCCAAGACTGTTTGGCTCCAGCATTCCCATCCTCTGGAGTATCTGGCTCCTCTCTTGCCTTGTCTCAAGCTCAGCTCCACTCGTAGGTTCAGGAGTTCCCTGAATCCAGGCCTACCTTTTCACATTCCCCTTCTTATTTTGGAGCTTGGTCTTTGTTGCAGTCAGCAACTGGCAGACCATATGAACATCAAGGAGATGAGTGCTCTAATTCTAGGTCTCCAGGCCATTCACTCCCTCTGGGCTCCAGGTCCTCTAAAGGTTTTTACAGACAATGCCACAGTCATATGTGACATCAACAACAAAGAAGGTGGCACAAAATATTGCCTTCTTTGCAGGCTGGTTGTTCAGAGGAGTTGAGACTTTGCAGTCCACCATCACTTGGTTCTTTAGGTGGCTTGCATTCCTTCTGAGCACAATCGTGTGGCAGACTCTTTGGGCAGATCCAAGACAAATTCTCAAGAATAGATGCTTCATAGACCGGGGTTTTTGGGCATTGTACATTGGTGGGGTACTCCTTAAATAGACTTTTTGCCACCCCTCTGAACTTTCCCAGTTCTGACCAAGAGTGCCAAGTCAACTGGCTTGGAAAGTGGATGCCATGTATTTTTCTTGGAAGTGGATGTTTCTATATTCCTATCCCTCAGCTTCTTCTACCACAATGGTCCTGCACAACATTATGTTGGACAGGCCCAGAATCTTGCTGGTGGTTCTATTTTGGCTTAGACAGCAGTGGTTTCTCCTCTTGTTTCATCTGGCGAGGACCAGTCATCACAAGTTACTTGACAGAGTAAATCTTCTCAAGCAAGACAAGGGAACTCTCATTCACCTTCACTTACCCACCATTCACTTGGTTCCTTGGGTGATACAGTTTTGATTCCTATTCTATATCAATTTGAGGACATTTTTAGGGTTTTGCAGGAGGCCAGAAACCCACTAATGGAAAATCCCGTATAACTAAATGGAAGAGATTTTCTATTTTGGTGTCTCAGTCAGGATCTGAACCCTTTCTCTGTGGGTATTCCTATGGTTCTTTGTAGCTTGTGTCAGTTTCTCAATTCTGGCTTGGCATGTTCATCAAATAAAGATTATTTGACAACCATTTGCACTTGCCTGACTCAGACTCCACCTCTGGTTTATAGTTTTCTGAAAGGCTTCCTTCATAAATCAACCTCCAAGAAAGTCTAGTCCTCCTCCTTGGGAACTTTGTTCATGAGAAATTGACTCTGTCCCCTTCTGAACCTGCAGTTTCCTCTTCCCTACAACAGTGTACTTGGAAGACTGTATTGTTGGTGGCTTTTACTTCTGCCAAGAAGGTCTCTGAACTTCAAGCACTCATGGCAGTTTCAACCTTTTTGGTTTTTCGCAAGGACATGGTGTCTCTTCATACCAGTCCTTTTTATGACCAAATTTTGTCTTGAGTCAGTACATTGATCTTCCTTCTTTTTCCCTTCTGCACAGAATCCTAGTGAGATGGTTTTTCACGTCTTGGATTTATGCAGACATTATAGATATTACATAGACAAGACAAAATGTATCATACCAGGAAATTGTGCTTTATGGTGTCTAAACACACGATGTCCTTCTGGATTTCTAAGCTCATTTCTTTTTGCTGTTCTTTTTATGGCAGATAGTTTTCTTCTGTTTGTACTCATTGTACCAGGGCAGTGGTCTCTTCTGGTGCTTTTTTCAAGGGTCTGGATGCTAGATCCATTTTGGAAGCTGACATTTGGTATTCTGTTCACACGTTCACCAAATATTACAACTTAAATGTTATTGCTAGGGCTAGGGCTGGCTTTGCCAGGGCCATCCTACATGTTTTTTGGGGGAGGGTTCATCTGTGACTTCCTCTTTCTCCAGTAAATTCCAGTAGATTTTGCACTCTTCCCAAGAGTGAAAAATACTAGAACATTGTTAAGGAAGGACATCGTTCAGTTGTGTAAGATCTTACTATAACAGTAGATTGCTGCTTCTCACTTTCAGTATTCTGTCCCTCCCTCCTACCCCCTATTACATTATGTTGCCTTCCTCCTTGCAGAGTTTTTTTTCCTTGCATCATTTCACCTTTCTTCTTCTTCCCTTCCTAGATGTATTTGTTATTACTTTCTTCTGTGGTTACTCTTATTCTTCTGGGGCATTTCAATTCTGAGGCTTATGCCATGCATGTAGGACTTGTGTCTGACATATGTTGACTGGAAGGTATAAAGGCTTTGCTATGCTGAACGGACATTCAGCTATTCTTGGCAGGATATCCTTAGTGTGAAGAATATTACAAAAATGAGACATAGGACATCTGTTGTGGTAAGATGATGATCTTCATGTTTTACTGTTGTAGTCATTGCATTTGGGTTATCTGCTTGCAGGTAGCCCTCAGTCAGCCTGATTAACAAAGTCTTGGGTCCTGCGTTGGTTGCTGTCCCTTCTTCCATGACATCAGGTCGGCAGGGGTATAAAACATGCAGCCGACGCCATTACATCAGTCTTTCTTGCCGTGCGGTGCCTGAAACAGAAGCAGTTCACAAGTGCCAATCGTCAGACTCCTGAAATTTTTGATTTCGGGTTTCAGAACCGAAGTCTTCAACTAAAGCTAAGCACCCCGTTGGGGAAACTTTTTTTCTTGCTCCTTACCAATGTCAGTAAAAGTTAATAATTGCATTACTTGTGGAAAGCAAATACCTCCATAAAGATTTTCATTCGTACTTTATTCCTTGCCTAGGCCCTGACCACGATGTACCTTGCTGTCGATTTTGTGCTTTATTTAATCCGCGCACTATCCATCTTCAGTATATTTTCGCCTGTAAATATTTTGGTTCTCTGTTTAATTGTGCAGAAATGTCATCAGCTAGCCATCCGACTACTGGGATTCCAAAAAAACACAAAGATAAAGATCAAGACAGAGACAGGCCGCCGAGGTCCAAAACTGCTGACACTTCTCCTAAGCCAGTCGCCAGTTCGCTGGTACTCAGTGAGGTGCTTTTGCAGCCCCTGATACCCGCTACTTCTGATTCTCAGGTCTCTACTGAGACCCATTCAGAGTCTGGTATGCCACGAGATGCTTCAACTATGGAACCCGCAGATGTCTCTACCTTTGATGGGTCCGGAGCCGCTGTGCAGGCACCGGCTTCTGAGGGTGTATTCAGGCCTACGGACTTGCTTGCTAAACCGACACCTCCTTCTTTACTTAGGCCTAAATCTCAATCCATGTCTAAAAAACTGACGCTCAGGCCTCTAGGCCTAACAAACAAATGATAAGAATGGCTAAAGATCTAATAACTCTAATCAGGGGTAGCTAACCCCCCCCCCCCCAAAGAGGCCTAGGACTGAAGTTGATTATGAATCTTCTGATCAGGATTCTGTTTTTTCTGACTCTTCTGATGATCTGGATTTGCCCTTATCTACTTATGAGGATTCTGATGCAGAGGACTCTATTCCCTCTGTTTCCCCCCCCTGAGGATTTTTCCTTTGGGGAAACCTTACATACTCTAAGGGAGCATTTCCACTGGGAAAGCCAGGATTTTTCTGATTCAAAAAAGAGGCTTAGGGATTTCCTTCTCCTACCTCAGCATAGGCATTTAGCTATTCCTCCTGTACTAGACATTGTTGATGATGCTTTCTCGAATCTAGTTTGGCCCCTGATTCCCTGCCTCCTGCTCCCAGAAAACCTAACAGATACTACAGGGTCCCTGAGTCCCACAAGTTCCTTTTCAAAAATCCTATTGCAGATCCAGAGACTATTTCACAGGGGCCCAAGGGCATTAAGGCTTCTACTGCTAAAAATCCTACCCCTTCTGATAGAGACTCCAGGGCGCTGGATAGATAGGGTAAGAAGGTTTACACTTCTGCAACCTCGGCCATTAGGGCTTTAAACTGCCAGTTTCATATGTTAAAATATCAGTAACATGTTATTGGACTGCTTAAATAGAAAATGATGTTGATTCCTGACTGTGTGGAAAATAAAGAATTACAGGATTTAATGCATTCTGCTGAACAAGATGGAAAACATACTTTGCAATGTGGTTTTGATTCATTAGTGGCCTCTTGCAGGGCTGCTGTTACAGGGTTTGTGCTCAGAAGGCATATTTGGCTTAAGGAGCAATCTTTGCCTGATCATGTTAAAGCTAAATTGTTGGATGCCCCTTTAAATCAGGACCGCGTGTTTGGCAACAATGCTGAGGAAGTTCTTAAAAAGATGGAAGATAAAGCCAAGCCAAATCTATGCAAACTGTTAAAGATTTTTTTACAAGTTCAGCCTCCGGGATTTAGTAGGCACTGGCCCTCTAAGAATTGGTCCTTTCCAGCCCCTTCCAGGTTTTCTCAAGCCAAACCCAGACACAGCAAAAACCCTAGGTTTCAGTCCCAGGGGATTCACAGAACTAAGCAGCGGGGAGCTTCCACTTCCAAGTCTGGGAATAATAAGACTCCCCCCTATGGTAAACTGCCTCAATGACTTCCTTTTAAAGTTTCCAAGCACTTATCAACTGACTGTCCCTTTGGGGGGAAAGATTGCCATTCATGCAAAGAATTGGGAACTCATTACCCAGGACAAATGGGTTTTAAATATAGTGTCCCAGGGATACAGATTTCACTTCCACATGTTGCCAACACCAAGTGGGTGGCCGGACCTACCCCCAAATCAGTGGGCAGAGGCCTAAAAACAAGTACTTTCTCTCTTAAGCATGGCGGCTATTCAACTGGTACCAGAAGAGGAAAAGGGACACTGTTTCTACCCAAGACTTTTCCTGGTACCCAGAAAAGACAATTCATGGCGTCCTATCCTGGACCAGTCTACTCTAAACACCTTTTTGGAGATTCCAAAATTCAAGATGCTGACTCTTCACCAATTACTTCCTATGCTAGGCAAAGTTGCCTGGTTGGCAACACTAGATTTAAAAGAAGCATACCTGTACATCCCAATCGGGGAATCTTGCAGAAGATACCTAGGCTTCAAAGCAGGCTACACGCACTGTCAGTTCTCTGCACTGCCCTTTGGCTTATCTACTGCGCCTAGGGTATTCACAAAGTGCCTAGCTCCAGTTATTGCATTTTCCAGGCAAAGAAATACTCAAATATACCCATACCTGGACGATTGTCTAATTCAGGCAGAAAGCCAGAACATACTTTTGAATCATCTGGCCTTTGTAAAAAGGGTTCTAACTTGTCTGGGGTACACCATAAACGAAAAGAAATCACACCTGGTACCCTGTCAACAAATTATATTCCTGGGAGCAAGCTTGAATACAGCTTCCCAGATGGCTTACCTAACGCCAGAAAAGCAAATTCATTTGACAACCTTTATTTATTTATTTATTTATATTTGACCGGGAGTGTCTGGACGTAGGTCCATTTTCAGCGGAGGCCCGGGGAGAAAAGCTCCACAGTTAAAATAAACAGATGGTAGTTACATTGGATTACATAGCGATTAACAATTTACATAGCAATTACTTACAACATATTTACAGATGAAGAACATAGTACATCAGTAGACAACTAGAATCTTTATTTGTGAAGTACATAACGGACATTAACAAATGTTAAAATAAGAAGTTCCTGCTGTATAAGTACTAGGCTTATGAGCATCTGAGCTTGTTATAATCAAGGTAGTTAGTGGAGTGGAAAGAAAGGTAGTGGTTGGATGGGGTGGGTGATATCAGAGTGGGAGTTGCAAGGGCATAGCCAGCATGTTTTTAGGTGCGCTTTTTAGTAAAGTTTTGAAGTGGGTGCATGATGGTACGGAGGTAATTGTGGGTGGGAGGGAGTTCCATAATTTGGCTATGGTGCAAGAGAATAGTGCTTCAAGAGCGAGTTTTTGGCTTTAATGATCTGCAAGTGATTTTTGTTGCTGGATCTTAGTGGTCTGGTGGTGCGATAGGGTTGGAGTAGATTCTGGAGGGATGGGACATTTAGTGGATGGTTTACTAGTTTGTGGCAAGTGAGAGTTGATACCATTGAAGGAGGTGAGGGAGTTCAAGCCAGCCCAGTTCAGCAAGTGAGAGACAGTGATGACTACGGTAGGATGCCTCTGTGGCGAATTTGGTAATTTTGTTGTAGCAGGTCTCTAGCTTGTTTATATCACATTGCTTTAGGTTGGTATATATTGGAGAGGCATAAAGTAGGGTGGAGATGAGGTGGAATTTGCTATTGAAATCCTTGCTGCTTTGGTGAGAAGATGCTTATTTCTGTATAACGCTCCTAGTTTTTTGTGGACTTTTTTTATGGTCATGGATATGTGAATGTCAAATTTTAGTTTATTGTCTATTTCCACTCCTAGCAATTTGGTGTGTTCAGTTGGGTATATAGTGGTGTTGTCTTTTGCTGGGACAAAGTGAGAGTTGTTTTGAGTATGTTTGGTGGGTTGGAAGATGAGTAGTTTAGTTTTGTTTGGGTTGAGTATTAAATGGGCATCAGAGCATACTCGGAGGCTCTGATCAAAAATTTACCAAAACAGCAGAGGCCACCAAAGCAGACACCCAAACAACTACCACCTCACGACCCAACACATGCAACACATAGACCACACAGTCAGAGTGTCAAACAGTCACAGCCCTTAAGGCCAAACAAAATGCCAGACACACTTGTCATTGGTGATTCCATAGTCAGACACACTGACGTCCCGCTCACCAGACTGAGTAAGGAGAAGGTCACAGTAAGCTGCCTGTCGGGCGCTAGAATCCGCCACATAACGCAAGCACTCAGGTCTCTCAACAGCAGGTACAAGTACGACTCAGTCATTGTCCACGCTGGTGTCAACGACCTGAGACGTACCTCCTTGGACTACATGAAAAGGGACATCGAGGAGCTCTCTGATTATGTAGCCCAGGCAGGTATGACCCTGACCTTGAGCAGTATCCTACCTTCACCTAGAATGATGCCACAATACAGTGATAAGATAATCAGCTTTAATAATTGGCTTAAATTCTGGTGTCATTCAAAGGGGATCCAATGTCTGTCTGCCTGGGATGACATGCTGGACAAGCCACGCTGCTTCGCAAGGGACGGCTTGCACCTGTCACCCCTGGGCTTCCGGATATTGGCAAAGGCTCTTGCCACCCCCATAGTGCCTTTTCTAGGCAAGGCTCAAATTCTAAACCTACCACCCTAGAACACCAAAAAGGAAAAAAACTAAGGGTAATGCTGCTCAATGCCAGAAGTCTCAATCTCAAGATGCACGCACTCAAGGTCCTTCTCAATATGGAGAA